>NC_083338.1:79762702-80066398 GCF_019175385.1 Lycium barbarum
ATGAGTATGGATATGAATACGGGGACGGATACGGATGTTTGTACACAATCACGCATTAGAAATGGAAAGTCCCTATGAAAAGTAAGTAAGTGTTTGTGACGATGATACTTCTATCTCCCATCCTATGCTATTTCTTATGTTGTCTATTATGCTTTCATAATGATGTTGACCATGCTTTATATACTCAGCACATTCTTCGTACTGACGTCCTTTTGTTTGTGGACGCTGCGTCATGCCCGCAGGTGGCCAGGGAGACAGGCTTGATCCATAGCTTTATTTCACATGGACTACATAGCGGAGCTCTATTTCATTCGGAGCTACAAGTTTTGGTATTTATTCTTTTGTGTACATAGTTATGGGCATAGCGGGGTCCTGTCCCGCCTTTTTGATAGGACATACTCTCCTTAGAGGCTCGTAGACATGTGTATATGGTTAGATGTGTTTCGCCTTGTCGGCCTATATTTTGGATATCATTTTCTTAGACTTGTCGGCTTATGTACATCCATATGGGCATTGTTATTGATGATGACATATATGTATGGTTGCCCAATGGAATTAGTATGAATAATGGATGGAAAATATGATTTAGTTATGTGGCTCACCTAGATGTAAATGTGAAAGTATAGTAAGAGGTGCCCGGGTGAGTTAGCACCGGGTGCCCGTCGCGGCCCTCCGGTTGGGTCGTGACATATTCATACAAACATACCAAGAGGCCATTCATACAAACATGCCAAGAGGGTCATTTATACAAACATGTCAAAAGGGTCAGTCATACAAACATGCCAAGAGGGCCATTCATACAAACATGCCAAGAGGGAAACTCATATAAACATGCCAAGAGGGTCATTTATACAAACATGCCAAGAGGGAAACTCATATAAACATTCCAAGAGGGCCATTCATACAAAAATACCAAGAGGGAAACTCATATAAACATTCCAAGAGGGCCATTCATACAAAAATACCAAGAGGGAAACTCATATAAACATTCCAAGAGGGCCATTTGTATGCCAAGAAGGCCATGCATACAAACTACAGGATATGGCGAGAGGACAAAGCGATGTAAAAACGGTAAAGAGACCGCTGTATTCGCTCAAAAGAAGCAAAGCGATGTAAAACCAGTCATGAGACCGCAGTATTCGCTCAAAAAAGACAAGACAATGTAAATTCGATCAGATGAATGCAGTATTCAGCACCCAAAAATCAAATGTTATTCAACAGATGGAAAAATATTTGTAGTCGGCAAATAGAGCAGGTGGACCATGTCAAATTTAGACAGATTACGGAGCAAACGTGGAACCCTTTCTTACGCAGTCGGTCGAGATAAGGTGCCCATGAGATTCAAGCCCTCCGGGCAGGACTTGGAAGATCACTTCACACCATGCTCAACCACACAACATTTATATTTGCTTATGTGCTTTTGTTTGTTTTCTTATTCCGTAACCGGTTGGACACACACCGGCACACATAAAGTCACTCTCGCATAAGGGATGATCTTTTCCTCTGATTGAGTCGAACTATAAGTGACTGGATTTCCAAGAACGGGGATATGTAGGCGGACTCAATGCCATAGAGTCAGTCACACTCCTGCCAATCACAGCCAAATAATCTGAGAATTTGCTTTAATTTGCATTTAGAAGTCATAATCGAGTCGAACTACTAGTGGCCTGAATTCTCATGGAACTTGAGATATGTAGGAAACCCAAAAATCAGGGTCCGGTCATATATTTTGAAAATTGCTTAAAACTAAGAGGCAATATGACTTGGGTCTGTCAAAAAATTAGGGTTAGTCAAATTTCCTTGCTCGGGAATGGTCCCACCATCCCCAAACAGAGAAGGAGCAATTGTTGACACCTAATTTTTAACCTCCCATAACCTGTTTTGATTACCCAAAGTCCTTGAATATTAAACAAAGTGAAATATGTGTTTTTAGAAGTCAATAATTTTATAAAATTATTTGGATAATATTTTACCTATTTTTTGTGTGATAAGGAATTTTCTATAATATTATAAATTAATCTAAGTATTTTAGAATGATAATGTTTTGCTAAATTAACCAAGAAAAAATAATTTACAACAATTATTTACATAATGTTTTAAATTGTCAATTGTTAAGTATTTCACTCTATTTTCAAGGAAATTGATTAATTAAAATAAATAATCTTTTGACCCTCAAATTTCAGTTTCTGCATAATCAGATCATATTGATAATTTTTAAATTTAATCATAATTATTTTAGACAACAAATTGTGGTTATATTTCTAAATTGCTTATGATGGGTTAATTGTGGCTACATTTGAAATAATTAATTGATTAGTCAAATAAAGGTCATATTTGAAATAATCAATTTAATGAAATAAGCCATGTTTTAAATTAATAGATTAATTAGTTTAATTAAATTGCTTTAGTAATCACCCTTTTTAATTTTTGTCCACTTATTAATTTGCACATTTTTCCCTTTATACATTCATATACACTAATAGATGTATTCATATAAAATGTGTGTGTGTGTATATATATATAAAAATCGGGCCTTCGTTTTAAAAAATATTTGGCCGAGTCTAGCCCAACAAGGGTCAGACCCGGCCCAACGTGCAATTAAAGAATGGGCAAGGCCCCCTTACGTTTTATTTCCCTAAACCAAACAAACCCCGCCCCTTCCCCTTTCCCTCTCTCCTTGAAACCCTAGAGCCTCCATGGGGCGGTGGACCCTCCCCTATGTCATCCTTGCCATTTGCGGCAAGTTTGCAGTTTTATCATGCTTTATCAGGTCTAGTGTGACCTATTTGGGCAACACATTTAATGTTTTACATTTTTCCTTTCAAATATTATCCAAATACGGTATATTTCGCTATTTTTCTTTGCTTTTTAGTCGATTCAACGGTAATACTATGTGAATCCTTAATTATTTTTGGTTGTTTGTGAATTTGAATCCTTGGTTGTTATTGGTTCTTGTGGAACGGAGAATATCAACTCTTTTGGGGGTTAAGTCTGACCCTTTATCTGTGTATTTGCTTTTTCTTAGCCGTTGATGTTGTTTATGATGGCATGCTATTGATAAATTTAGAAGTCCCACATCGTTTAGACATAGGGTTTTATGACTTAGGGGTTCAATAAATAGAACCCTAACTTTGCAAACAAAATAGGACTTTTGGCGCGATATATATATATATATTCACTGAAAAAAGGAACTCGATTCTCCAGTTTTGGCAATTTTGCTTTGAAACTTTGATTTCGAGCCCTAAGTTAAAATTTAGGTCTCTTTTTCTTTGTTCTGTGGCTGAGTGTGAGGTGAAAGGGGTATAAAAACTTCCAATTTCAATACTCTACTAGGGATGCGCATCAAAGAGGTTAGTCATTTCCTTTTCATTTCAGTCATTTATATTCTAATTTCTTGATGGTTTGATGTTTGTGGTTATTTGTGATGTTCTTAGTCTTATAATGCTAGTTTTGTTTTAGCTTAATCTTGTTTTATTTGGTTTTGTAGTTGTTTAGACTTATGTGCACTTGGAAGATTAGTTATGTAGATTTTAAAAACTCATTTGTATATCTTTGATTAAGTTATGAATTAGTTTTAGGTAAGCAACTTGTTAGTCATATGAATATGTGTTTTATTTTTCCTGTTCAGTATTTTGAGTTTTTTCTTGTTGAGCTACGCTTTTTTCTAGCTATGGTAGCTTGAAGTCTGACCTATGTATTCAAATATTAACTAGTTATGAGTCCTTCTAATCTGGAAACTCTTAAGTTTATGTCACGACTTAATCGAAGGGCCATGACGGGCACCCGGTACTAACCCACCCGGGCACCTCTTGACGTATTCTCATATTCACATGTAGGTGATCCACATGGCTTACTCATAATTTACATACACCAATAGTGCTAATCTCGTTGGGTAACAATGCATTTATACCAACATCAATAATAATGCCGATATCCATATACATAAGCCGACAAGGCTATCCAAATGATATACAAAAATATGAGCCGACAAGGCTAAAAGACATCTACCCATACACAACTGTCTACGAGCCTCTATGAAGAGTATGTAACATAGTATAGACGGGACAGGACCCCGCCATGCCTATATGTATGTACACAAAATAATAATACCCAAAAGCTATAGCTCAGGATGAAATGGAGCTCCTCTATGTAGTCACTGAATAGGAAATCTATGGATCAAGCATGTCTCCCTGTCCACCTGCGGGCATGACGCAGCGTCCACAAACAAAAGGACATCAGTGCGAATAATATACTGAGTATGTAAAGCATAATCAACATCATAATAGGAGCATAAGATGGGAGAATCAGGAGATAGTAGAGCCATCGTCATAATTACTTACTTGTCTTTCATAGAGACCTTCCATTTCTAACGCGTGCTCGTGTACATACATATAAACATATATCTATATCCGTATCCATATTCATATACATATTCATATCCATAGCATACACGACCATGAAGGTTCGGTAGTTTCACATACCCTGCCACAACAATGCTCGGTGTCATACATACCTGGCCTTACCAAGGCTCAGTGTTATCCATATCCAACTGCAGTGGTGTGCGCGCGATAGGTATCATAACCGGCCATATAAGCTCGGTGTTACATAATAGTAGTACATGCTTAGACACGTATACATAAGGGTCCATAAGCATCATCAACATCATTACCATCATCGTTTTCGCTATGTCTATCCTTGGAGGATCAACTATCATAAAAAGGATGCAATGGAATCATGAAAGTATCGAGGATCATGAGCTTTAGTAACTTTAGAGATAGAACTATTTGTAGGACATTAAAGAACTCATGAAAGGATATATATATATATATATATATATATATATATATAGCCAAGGAACCATGCCTTATTGAAAGAAGGGTTACCATTACATACCTCTCTGTCTTCTTAACTATTTAACGTTCACTGTCGAAGCTTGAACAATCTACATTTAGAAGGATTCATACCACAGTTAAGCTTTAATGATACTCTTAAGTTCAAACTAGAATAATTTATGATGTAATGAAAATTGGGCAGCATTTCCCCTATTTCGTCAACTTCTACCATTTTACAACACAACTCCTAACAACCATAATAACATCCATAATACACTCACAATATCATAATCGAGTAATCACGTTACATTACGCTTTCAATATTCTCTCTCATATTAAACCTATACTAGCAACTTCATACAACCTTTTGCACATTTTCATATGACGCTTCTTCATCACCATTATTACCTTCCATAACACGATTATACCCGTATCCAACTAAGAATCATTACTCAATATAGATTACTACTCATAAACATAATAAGTGCTTCATTTAGACTTCATTTTCTACCTTCTTCTTCTACCCAAGTTTTGCAACAACCAAACATTCTTATTATCATGAAATAAGCATGGAAACTAATCTTTTTATCCCTTAGAAACAAGCTTTGGAGCAGCTTTCAACTTTGTGCAAAACCCTAGCTATAATGCCCAAGTTTTCTTAAAGTCTACCAACCCTAGGAAGCCTTCTAACACTTAAACAGTTTGATTCTTGCTATTTAATCTTTGTAATCTCTTGGGTTTGGGTAAAATATGTTTGGAGAAGGGTTTTGGAGCTTTGGAGAGTATGGATGGAATGTGGGAAATGAAAAATGAGTAAGGGTCATTCCATTTTATAAAATAAAATCCGACCCGACCCGATTGTACGGCCTATTATACGGGCCGTACAATTTATACGGTCCGTATAATTGGACCGTATAATCATACCAGCGATCACCCTTCTCTGGACAAAACCTACGGGCCGTATAATTTATAAGGTCCGTACAAATGGCTGTACAACTGGGAAAACTCGATTTTTCGTTCTCGTCGACTCATTTGATTTCCTATCCACGTGGAACCTTATTGGCACTTATGCAACACTTCATTAACCATACAATAGGCCCTATAACAGCCCCTCAAGATACTTCTAAATAAACGTTAACTCAATTGTAGCGGAAACCTTTCCGAACACGACTTGCATTTCGCTCCCTTTAACAAACTAAACTCCACATATTCGTATAACTTCGAAATCTTATTGTATGCACCTTAAGATATCTGATACTTCCCTTAATCTCATAAGGATTTCATAATAACCTTAAGCTCACATTAGCCTATCCATCAAGCCAACACATACGGAATTTCCAAGGTGTAACATTCTCTCCCCCCCCCCCCTCCCCCGGTAAGAACATTCGTCCTCGAATGTTAGGTTCTTAGGGATTCTATAAAAATTTCACCAGAGTTTCCCCTATAATATGGCACTACCATCCTGCATAGCAACCCAAAATACATCGCCCCACAGGGCTACAACAACAACAACAACAACAATAACCGTGGCCACACACGACCAGGAAAAACACCAAGATAAGCACTACATACCTGAGGATAATGGCGTCTCTGCCTGAGTCTCCTCTGAAGGTGAAAATAGATATGGGTACCTAAAATTTATATCTTCTTCGGCTTCCCAAGTAATTTCCTGTCTATTGTTATTCTTCTATAAAACTTTAACTGAAGCTACCCCTTTGGTTCTGAGCTTTCATACTTGCCTATCTAAAATGGCAATGGGAACTTCTTCATAAGACAATTGTTTAGTAACACGGACATCATTTATTGGTACAATTCTACAAGGATCTCCAATGCACTTACGAAGCATTGATACATGGAAAACTGCGTGAACTGACTCCAATTCAGGAGGTAGATCTAACTTGTAAGCCACTTCGCCTACCTTGCGTATAATCTCATAAGTGTTATATCCCGCATTTTCAGAGCATGAGCGTGACACGTGCTTCCTCAAAAAATTGAGAATCATGTTGTTGCTACATAATTTAAACTCACGTTGATAGTGTTGTATCCCATATTTTTGAACGTCGGATTATTTGTAAGCTGAGGTGGGGCCCACACGTCAAGTTTTGTTTTTTTTGGAACATGTGACAAGTTATATGAATCACATATGTAAAGTTAAACACAACTCACGAAGGACCCTTAGGCCAAATCAAAGTGGAAGCCCTCCAAACGAATATTTTTAAGAAAACGTTTTCGGGTGACCTGACTTTTAGGGGCAAAAACGGTATTATAAGTTTGGAATTTGGAAAAATACCAAGAAATAGCGGTTGTAGATAATTGAATTATCTTTCCAACCATAGGTCGTGGGTTCCCAGGTGACGTCGGTACAAGGAGATATGGACATTTTAAGGTCGAAAGGTCAGTGGACTAGGCCCAACTCGGGGCCAACCGGGTTAGGCCCATGACAAAAAAAAAAAAAAAAGAGAACAAGAGAGGCCCAAACCAGTAGGGTGGCCGGCCATGGTCCAAATAAGGACCCAAGCACATGCAAATTCATTCATGTGATGAATAAATAAAAGGGCCACTTAATTATCATGAAACACCTAGAACTTTCAAGAAATTAGAGAAGGAGAAAAACAAAAGAACGAAGAGCAACAATAAGGGGCCATTCGGCCATAACCATGGGAATTTGACCCCTTGAAATTTTGTCCCAAAAATTATTTTCTTCTAGTGTTCCCGCTAATTCAAGGGTCCTCTATAACGTGGTGTAGTTATTTCGGAAGATAAGTCACTCGTTTCGTCGTTTTTGCACCTTGGTCAAGTGAAGAAGTTAGGAAGAAAAGGTAAGATTTAATCCCATTTTATATGTTATGAAGGGTTCATTTATGTTGTAGTATGTAGAAATGGATAGAAATTAAGAAAATATGGAAGTTTGTACGGTGGTGTGTATATGCATATGGGCCGTGTGTATATGTTGTGTGTAGGAAGGATGGGACAATTTCTATGTAGTAATTTGATTGTTGTAGATATGTATTTTGTAATGGAAATGGAAGGAAATGGTTCAAGTTGGTATGGAAAATTGTTGAAAATGATTATAGGAAATTATGTGATTTTAATGTAGTTCTTATGTAATTATGGAAGTGAAGTCTAAATGTGAATTATTATGTTAGTTGGTGGATTTGGAGGGATGTAAGTCCATATTAGCATGAAAGGTTGGTTGTTAAGTTGTTATGGGAAGTTTTGTGATTTTATGGTAGATTTATGTAATTATGAAAATGAAATTGTTAAGGTGCAAATTATGATTATTGTTAATGAAATTGGAAGATGAAAATGTGTTATGAATATTTATGTCGAAAATTAGAAGTTTCGGATGAATTATGGTTTTGGTGGAATTTTTGTATATTTTGTAAATATTTTGTAGAATGATATGAAATGCTTCCGAATTGTATTGGAATGATCTTGATTAGTAAATGGATATGAAAACATTGATATTAGTTTGGAAGTGCGAAGTTAGATTGGGAGTTGTCGCACTATGTTGGAAAGAAGACTATTTATGCTAGAATGTGTTTTGTAGTGATTGTTGATGTTGTGGGTGTTGTTGTTGGTTATTTTGGCCGAGTTAAAATCTCGGGGATGTTGAATTTATGGGGGAGATGCTGCCCAAATTTCTGTAGAAAAGTGTTAATTTAAGATTCAGGTCCTAAAGTCTTATAGTTAACATTTGGTAATTGCGACCAATTGTAGATTTTGGAGGAAACGGGAATTGAGTTTGGAGAGGCGCAAGGAGCGAATAAGGTATGTAAAGCTTTACCTTTCCTTCTCTTGGCATGTCTTAGGTTTGATAGGTTTGGATACGAGCCTCGGGGACGACTCTACTCTTAGGAATCCGCGTTTAAATTTGCCCCTTTTTCATTCAGTAGAATTGAATTAAATATTTTATGAATAGTGGAAAAATTGCCTAAACACCTAGAACTTGCGCAACTAGGACCCGACTACTTTAAACCTCTCACAAGTGACGTCATGAAGTGTAACGTACGTAAATTGTGTACGCCACCTCAGTTGACCCGAGGTGGGCCCACTAATCCCGATTTATCTCCTATTGTATTATTGTCTTATTTTCGAGCGATATTAAAGGAAACGTTTTAACTATCCTTTGAACTACTAAATGACAATTATTTTAAATATTCATTTAAGTCTTATAAACTATTTTGGAACATGGAAACGATCCCAGAAAGATTGTTTCTACGTAACTCACTATGACATCTGAAATACACCTACTATGATTATTGTCTGATTTCATTATTACGATTTGTCATTCGACATGTCCTATCGAGTTTTTGTAAATGTATTGTGTTTTAAATTGCATTTAGTTTCTCACTACTCCACTCGTGGACGCCTCAATGTTTCCCTCACTGAGCCCGGGCCAGGATATGTTATCACGCGTAGTCCACTACATTGTTCGCCGTGCCTCGATGTGAGGGGGCAGGTATACATGTACATGGGTTGTGGAGTATGCTGTGCCATGTACACACATTCTGATATATGATGATATGATATGATATGGCCATCTGATATGTTTGATATGTGCACATTCCGATATGATATGATATGTTACGGAGCTATTCCCTACTCTGGAGTATGCTGTGTTGTGGCGCCAGTGACGGGGTGTTGACCACGTTCTGTTCACCGTGTCCCATAATGGGGCCGGATATGGCATATGTTCTGACATGCATTACCTATGTTTTATGAGTAAGCATTTTTGATACTCCGGTTACTACACTTATTTTCTGTATCCCCTGTTCAGATTATGATTTTGTTTATTGTACCTTATGCTTTACATACTCAGTACATATTCCGTACTGACCCCCTTTTCTTCGGGGGGCTACGTTTCATGCCGCGCAGGTACACCCAGATGATGTGGAGTTATTATAGAGGATGTCCTAGCAGAGTTGGCAAGCTCCATTTGCTCCTGGAGTGCTGCTGAGTCAGAGTTCGTACGTGGGATTCTTCTGGATTGATGTAGAGACTTTGCAGACAGAGTCGTGGGTATAGTATGTCAGTTGTGTATGCGGCTTCATCGAACAAGCATATTTTATAGATTCCGTTTGATTCGGAAAGCATCGAACAAGCATATTTTGAGAGTTTATTATATATTTTATTTTTATCTGATTTAAAAAGTCTACTAAGATTATGTGTGTCCCAAAGGTCTGTGGGTTTGCTTGGCTTCGGATATGGGGCCGGGTGCCCATCACACCCTAGCGGAATTAGGGTGTGACAATAAGGTCCAATGTACCAGGGACTAAGCTTCCCCTTTTTGCCAAATCTCATAATGCCCTTCATTGGCGACACCTTTAAGAATACCCAATCTTTCACTTGGAACTCTAAGTCTCTTCGACGATTATCCGCATAGGACTTTGGACGACTCTGAGCTATTAATAATCGATCCTGTATAAGCTTGACCTTCTCTATAGCTTGTTGGACCAAGTCTGGCCCTATTAATTTGGTCTCTCCTACTTCGAACCACCCAATTGGGGATCTACACTTTCACCCATATAAAGCCTCATACTGGGCCATTTAGATGCTAGAATGATAACTATTGTTATAAGAAAATTCAATAAGCGGTAAATGATCATCCCAACTACCTCCAAAATCCAATATACATGCTCGTAGCATATCCTCAAGAGTCTGAATGGTACGTTTAGCTTGCTCATCCGTCTGTGGGTGGAATATCGTGCTAAGACTCACATGAGTCCCCAAACCTTCTTGGAAAGATCTCTAAAAAGTAGTTGTAAACTGAGTCCCTCTATCGGAGATAATAGACACGGGAATACCGTGAAGTCGCATTATCTCTTTAACATAAAGCTTTGCATAATCCTCTGCTACGTATGTAGTTCTGACCGGTAAGAAATGAGCTGACTTCGTGAGTCTATCCACAATCACCCATATAGAATCATACTTACGCCGAGAACGGGGTTAGCCTGTAATGAAGTCCATGTTAATTACTTCCCATTTCTAAGTTGAAATTTCTATAGCTTGCAACAATCTATCGGGCTTCTGGTGCTCGATTTTCACTTGCTGACTGTTGGGACATTGAGCTACAAATTCCGCTATATCTTTCTTCATCCCATTCCACCAATATATAGATTTAAGATCATGATACATTTTCGTTGCTCTGGGGTGGACACAATAACAGGAACAATGGGCTTTTTTTAAAATCTGCTGACGTAACCCTGCAACATTGGCGACACACAGCCTGTCTCAACATCGGAGGACTCCATTTTCAGAAATCTCAAATGATGACTTCTCCTTCTGAGGGAGTGTACTTATGTAATGAACTAGCATGGGATCTTCGTGTTGGCGCTCCTTCACTTCAACCACTAGCGACGAGACCATTGAATTTTGAATAATAGCTCCCGTACTACCTGAGTCCACTACTCGAACTCCTAGGCTAGCTAACTGCTGGAGCTCACGGGCTATCTCTCTTTTCTCTAGTTGTACATCGCATAAACTTCCCATGGATCTAGGTTAAGAGCATCAGCCATGACATTTGCTTTCCTGGGATGATATAAGATATCAACATCATAGTCTTTCAATAGTTCCAACCATCACCGTTGCCGTAAATTCAATTCTTTCTGCCTGAAGATATACTGAAAGCTCTAATGATCTGTATAAAAATCAACGTGGATGCCATACAAATAATGTCTCCACATTTGCAATGCATGAATCACTGCAGCCAATTCATGATCATGGGTCGGATAATTCTTCTCATGTTTCCATAACTGCCTTGAAGCATACACAATCACCTTACCATGTTGCATCAACACACAGCCTAGCCCAACGCCTGAAGCATTACAACAGACAACATAACCTTCCGATCCCTCTGGAAGTGTTAGGATTGGGGCAGAAGTTAATCTATCCTTTAGCTATTAGAAACTACATTCACAAGCATCGGTCCATTGAAATTTAGCTAATTTCTGGGTTAACTTCGTGAGCAGTGCAGAAATGGAAGAAATGCCCTCTACAAATCTCCTATAATAACCTGCTATAATAACCTGCTAAGCCCAGAAAACTACGAACCTCTGTTGGGGTTGTGGGCCTTGGCCATGTTTTCACGGCCTCAATCTTTTGGGTATCTACCTGAATACCATCGACTGAAATAATATGCCCCAGAAAGGTCACTGAGTTCAACCAAAATTCACACTTAGAAAATTTGGAAAATAACTCTCGAGTTTGAAGAACTCTAAGGACAGTATGCAGATGATCCGCATGCTCTGTCTTGGACCTAGAATATACCAAGATATCGCCAATGAACACAATCACGAATAAATCTAGGAAGGGCCTGAACACATTGTTCATTAAATCCATAAAAACTGCAGGTGTATTTGTTAGCCCAAACGACATTACCCGGAATTTAAAATTGCCGTATCTTGTTCTGAAGGTTGTCTTAGGAATATCTTTCTCCCTAACTCGCACTTGATGATACCCGAATCTCAAATATATCTTTGAAAACCATTTGGCGCCTTGCAATTGATTGAACAAGTCGTCAATCCTTGGAAGAGGATATTTGTTCTTGATCGTCACTTTATTCAGTTGCCGATAGTCAATACACATTCGCAAGGAGCCATCTTTCTTTCGCACAAACAACACGGGTGCTCCCCGCGAGGAAGAACTAGGCCTAATAAAGCATTTCTCAAGCAAGTCCTTCAATTTCTCATTTAACTCTTTCAATTCTGCAGGAGCCATTCTATAAGGAGGAATAGATATGGGCTTTGTATCCGGTAGCACATCTATAGCGAAATCAATCTCCCGCTCTGGAGGTAGGCCTGGGAGTTCTTCCGGGAATACATTCAGAAATTTATTCACCACGGGGACAGACTGAAACGGTTCAGCTTCTAAATCTTGAACCCGAACTAGATGGTGAATACAACTTTTTGTGATCATTTTCCTTGTCTTTAGATAGGAAATAAACCTACCTTTTGGGGATGCCGTATTTTCCTTCCATTCTAAACCTAGTTCTCCCGGAAACTGGAAATGAACCAATTTCATCCTACAATCAACATTGGCATAGAAAGAAGCCAACTAATCCATGCCCATGATAACATCAAAGTCCACCATTTTTAACTCATGCGAATCAACCATATTACGATGGTCACCAATCACAACTACATAATTTTTATATACTCGACTAGCTATCACCGGTTCACCAACGGGTGTAGACACCTCAAAAGGTTTGATCATCTCCATTTTGACCCCAAACCGACCCGCAATATATGGAGTAACATATGACAATGTGGATCCCGGGTCTATCAATGCATATACATCATGATAAAATACCGATAATATACCTGTGACAACATCAGGAGAAGACTCGAGATCTTAGCGTCAAGCCAAAGCATAAATACGGTGCTGAGGATTTCTAGAACTAGGGGCTCTCTCCCTACCTCTACCATAGCTGACTGCGCATGTGAACCTGGCCCCATGGGGCATATGGATGATGAAGACCCGGTTACCAACCCTGAAGGCTGGGTCCTACCCCTACCACCAACTGAGGGGCAATCGCGCATAATATGGCCTGGCCAACCGCATGCATAGCAAACCTCTGAACCTAGTCGACACTGGCCCCAATGTAACTTCCCACACTCGGAACATCGTGGCACGGGTGGCCTTTCCTGACCCAAAATCACCCCTGAACTGAGAACCTGAATACCTAAAACTCTGACTCGGTCTAGAGTTAGTAGATCTATCGAATCTCTGGCCTGCAAACTGTGGAGGCGCACTAGTCATAGCATGGCCCGAATGCCTAGAAAACTGCTATCTCGGCCCGCCTCTAAACCCACTCGTTGGACCCGAAGATCTAGCCCTCTTGTTAGACCCTCTATCATGCTCACATTCACTCCTTTGCTGTTGTTGGCTTTCTTCCAAATTCTGGGAATGGGCTTGAATGCGTGAACTATCCATGTTATCCTGAAGGGACGCAGTCAAGCACCTATCCATCAAATGTGGCCCTAGGCCTCTCACAAATCGGTGCACTCGGTCACCCATATCCGCTACCATGGCCGAAGCATACATAGCCAAAGAATTGAAGCGGAGAATACACTCTACGGCACTCATACTTCCTTGCCTATGATTCAGGAATCTATCGGCTCTAGCCCACCGAACCTCTAGAGGCAAGTAATGTCGGAGGAAGGCATCCACAAATTCGTGCCATACCGGGGAGGTGCATTGGCTCCCCGTGAAGCATCCAAACTGTAAACCAATTAACCGCAACATCCCGGAGTCTATAGGAGGCTAACTCCACCGATTCAACGTCTGAAGCATGCATTAACCGAAGTGTCCTCAATATCCCATCAATAAAATTCCGAGGGTCCTCTTCCGGCTTTGACCCAAAAAATGCTGGAGCGTTCAAGCTAATAAAATCACGAGCCCTCGCACTAACAGCCCTATCACCTTGACCTGTACCTTGCCGCTGAGTCTGGGCGGTAACAAACTAAGTAAGTAAGTGAATGTCCTTTTTACATCTTGGCCTGAAGCATCCGGTGGAGGAGCTGGAGGTGCTGGAGCTGGGTCTGAGGCTCCCTCATGCTCCTCAGAAATAGGCACTGAGTGGGAGGACTGAGATTGAGTCGTATTCTGGGACTCACCCTCTGCTATATCCGTTGGCGGTGCTCTTTTAGCCCGTTTTTCTGCCCCTGTCTTTCCCTTTTGGGCTTCCTAGCTTTTCTCGTTACAGGCATTTCTGAAATATATAATACACGGTTAAGGAAAAAGAAATTCTTATATCATGGCTCTATCGCATGATCTTATAAAGAAAGAAGATCATTCATTCCTAAAATGCCCTCAGCCTCCTGTTTATAAGCGTGGCACGCAACACACCCATAAACAAGACACTACTGGACACAGCTCGTAGACACACCCTAGGACAGAACTGCTCTGATATCACTTTTTTCACAACCTAACCGGAGGGCCATGCCGGGCACCCGGTACTAACCCACCCGGGCACCTCTTGACGTATTCTCATATTCACATCTAGGTGAGCACATGGCTTACTCATAATTTACATACACCAATAGTGCTAATCTCATTGGGTAACAACGCATTTATACCATCATCAATAACAAGGCCCATATCTATATACATAAGCCGACAACGCTATCAAAATGATATACAAAAATATGAGTCGACAAGGCTAAAAGACAGCTACCTATACACAACTGTCTACGAGCCTCTAAGAAGAGTATGTAACATAGTATAGGCGGGACAGGACCCCGCCATGCCCATATGTATGTACACAAAAGAATAATACCCAAAAGCTGTAGCTCCGGATGAAATGGAGCTCCTCTATGTAGTCACTGAATAGGAAATCTATGGATTAAGCTTGTCTCCCTGTCCACCTGCGGCCATGACGCAGCGTCCACAAACAAAAGGACATTAGTATGAATAATGTACTAAGTATGTGAAGCATAATCAACATCATAATAGGAGCATAAAAGACAGCATAATAAATAGGATAAGATGGGAGAATCAGGAGATAGTAGAGCCATCGTCATAATTACTTACTTGACTTTCATAGGGACCTTCCATTTCTAATATGTGCTCGTGTACATATATATAAAACTATATATATATATATATCTGTATCCGTATTCATATACATATTCATATCCAAAGCATACCTGACCATGAAGATTCGGTAGTTTCACATACCCGGCCACGACAATGCTCGGTGTCGTACATGCCTTGTCTTACCAAGGCTCAGTGTTATCCGTACCCAACTGCAATGGTGTGCACGCGATAGGTATCATACCCGTCCATATAAGCTCGGTGTTACATAATAGTCACACATGCTTAGACATGTATACATAAGGTTCCATAAGTATCATCAACATCATTACCATCATCGTTTCCGCTATGTCTTCCCTTGGAGGATCAACTATCATATAAAGGATGCAATGGAATAATGAAAGTATCGAGGATCATGAGCTCTAGCAACTTATTGATAGAACTATTTGGAGAACATTAAAGAACTCATGAAAGGATATATATATATGTATAGCCAAGGAACCATGCCTTATTGAAAGAAGGGTTAGCCTGACATACCTCTTCATCTTCTTAACTATTTAAAGTTCACTGTCAAAGCTTGAACAATCTACATTTAGAAGGATTCATACCACGGTTAAGCTTTAATGATACTCTTAAGTTCAAACTAGAATAATTTATGATGTAATGAAAATTGGGCAGCATTTCCCCAATTTCCTCAACTTCTACCATTTTACAACACAACTCCCAAAAACCACAATAACATCCATAATACACTCACAATATCATAATCGAGTAATTACATTACATTACGCCTTGAATATTCGCTCTCATATTCAACCTATACTAGCAACTTCATACCAACTTTTGCATATTTTCATATAACGCTTCTTCATCACCATTACTACCTTCCATAACATGATTATATCCATATCCAACTAAGAATCACGACTCAATATAGATTTCTACTCATAAACATCATAAGAGCTTAATTTAGACTTCATTTTCTACCTTCTTCTTCTACCCAAGTTTTGTTACAACCAAACATTCTCATTATCATGAAATAAGAATGGAAACTAACCTTTTTATCCAATAGAAACAAGATTTGGAGTAGCTATCAACTTTGTGCAAAACCCTAGCTACAATGCCCAAGTTTTCTTGAAGTCTACCAACCCTAGGAAGCCTTCTAACACATGAACACTTTGATTCTAGCGATTTAATCTTTGTAATCTGTTGGGTTTAGGTAAAATATGTTTGGAGAAGGTTTTTGGAGATTTGGAGAGTTTGGATGAAATGTGGGAAATGAAAAATGAGTAAGGGTCATTCCCTTTTATAAAATAAAATCCGACCCGACCCGATTATACGGCCTATTATACGGGCCGTACAATTTATACGGTCTGTATAATTGGACCGTATAATCATACCAGGGATCACCCTTCTCTGGACAAAACCTATGGACAATTATACGGGCCGTATAATTTATACGGTCTGTGCAAATGGCCGTACAACTGGGAAAACTCGATTTTTCGTTCTCGCCGACTCGTTTTACTTCCAACCCTTGTGGAACCTTCTTGGCATTTATACAACACTTCATTAACCATACAGTAGGCCCTATAACAGCACCTCATGATACTTCTAAATAAACGTTAACTCAATTGTAGCGGAATCTTTCCGAACACGACTTGCATTTCGCTCCCTTCAACAAACTAAACTTCACATATTCGTATAACTTCGAAATCTTGTTGTATGCACCTTAAGATATCTAATACTTCCCTTAATCTCATAGGAATTTCATAATCACCTTAAGCTCACATTAGTCTATCCATCAAGGCAACACATACAGAATTTCTGAGGTGTAACAGTTTAGTTATTTTAGTTTAACTTTGATCATCCACATGTGATAATGCTTGGGGTCTTTTTGACCATTTTTGTATTTACCTTGGTTCTTGTCCACACATTGTTATAAGTTCATTAGGTATAAGTGTTTGGATAGTGAACATGCTAACTAATTTGTATGCCCCTATGTTCAAAAGGTAATGACTTGGTTTATAGCTGTCTTGTCTATTTTATGGGAATAGTTCTGCACTAGGTGTGAACCATTTATAATATCTGGGGTATTTGACTAAGTTTATATATATATATATATATATATATATATATATATATATATAAGAGTCATCCACACTTTGGATAAAGTAGTGTGACATAATTAGTCTATTGGTATCTTGATTTGTGAGTCCTATTTGCTTTGATATGACTGCTGAGTTGTTTGAGAATGTTTTTGGTAATGTTGGACCCTGTCATTTATTGACTTAGGAGCCTGAAAAAGGCATGTTAATCTGAATCTAAGAAGATCTAAGGGGTATCATTAGTCCCGTTCAGTCTATACATATTGTTTCCTTTTATGATTGAGTGGCATGATGGTTGTTTATGACTCTGGAGTACATTTGATTTCAAATCATTCTTTTAAAAAGAAGAAGTTTGATACTGTCACATGATATTTAAGTGAGAATAAGGTTTACTACTTAACTAGGTGATTAAAAATTGTAATAGATAAGCTTAAACATCTTATAGATTCGAAGTTATTGGTCACAACATGCTTTAAAGCGCATCACCATTACTTGTTTTTTAATGAGTCTCTGCTAATGTTTTGGAGTCTTTTATCATGCTTATAAACCAGTTCATTTTTATTCAACTTGGCTCATGAATAGCCATTATTTTCCCTTGTCTGAGTCCAGCTTTGTGCTTTTACATGATTCACTCAACAATATGAAGCTAAGTGAGTATGCAATATTTCCTGTTTTTCTACCAACCACCTGCTAATCATCATGTTCTATTGTTCTGTTTTGAATAACTTGCGTGAAGCATAAGGTTATATTTAACTTCCCTCATCCTCTAACCTATTCGGTGATCGCATACTATCTTTTCTGACTATTGTCATGGATCAATCTTAGGGAAATCACGTCTCTCTTAAAAAAAAGATTTAAATACCTAACCCCAAGCTTTCTATACACTTTAAAATCATGTCAAACTATACACATATGAGGTAAACACTTAATCATATGACCTGAGAGGGAACTGTCAGCTATTCTTATCTCAGAGTGATACCTACTTGTTGTAGTAACTTACTGACGCAGTACTTTCTAGTTCTAGCCTGATTAAACTTTAACCAACTTAAATCACCTCCTCCGCAACATCAAACTTGTCTGACTCCTATGAATTGTTTTGCCAATAGGACCTTTTCTGTCCAAACTATCGCGAGCAGTTTATGCTTATTATGGCCAACTTCATAACCTATTATTCCATAATGTCTCAAATCTGATTTATCATCCTCATACTTCTACCTCCATGGCCAAAATCAAAATAAACTTATTCCTTAAGGTAAAGAACATACATATATACTACCGTGCCGAAACCTGTCCTTCAGAGGGTACTAACACTAGGTAAATTACTTCATGCGTTATTTGGCGAGTCTTGGGTCTTAATCCTGACTTAAAACATGGGGATATTTCACTGTAGTAGTCGTTACCTACATTTTCCCTTTGCACCCATAGGAATCACTATATACTCATATGCCACAAAAAAAAAAATGCAGATACACTGAAAATTGAAGATCTGATAGCCAAATAACTGAATACTGGCGTACTAAATAAACATAACTCTGCTAACTTTAAGACTGTATAACTGATAACATAGGTGAAGTGATAACAATAAAACATGGTACTGCCTTGGTCCTTTCTGATAAGGGTTATGTTATGGTCTATAATGACTATGAAATTTATCCCACTCTCAATATCCTATCAACTCTTATCTGTTACCAACATGCGCCAGCCGATGGGTAATCAACCTCACTTGGACCTTTGATTTCCTGCTCGTCGCTTGAATATTCGATAAGTTCTGAATTCGTTAGGAAGAGAATGTTACTGTTCCAAGCTTCATGGCACGATTTAGGAATGTTCTTAAACGAATTGCTCTAATTGTAAGATCTAGATTATGAAAGAAGTGAGACAATCCTGAATGTCTTGGTAGGTAACCATTTATATGCATGGTCGGCACACACATATAAAGGAAACACCACTGGACATAGTTTCATAGACTCCTTAAGACACTTGAACCTAGGCTCTGATACCAAGCTTTGTCACGTCCGAACCATGGCCTGGGCGTAACACGACACTCGGTGCCTTACTACATGTGACCGAGCGAATCACATGGCTTGCTGAATCATCATGAGGCATAACATGAGTAGAATATGACATAAAACATGATGAGCCATAACAAACATGAGATTTCAAAATATCTAATAAAAATATTTGTTTAAAACATGAATGCGGATTGTCATAAATGCTGAGCCAAAGATGGCTAAACGACTCTAATTATCTGACATACCATGACTGACTGACTAGTCTATAAAACCTTTAACATAAGTCTGAACTACTAAACATAACTGCTGGGACAAGGCCCCCAGCATACCTTAAATGCATAATTAACATAAGTAAATAATGACTAAACCCCGAAGAAGATAGAGCTTGTCAACAAGCTGATACATGTAAAATCCTACTGAGCAGATGCGTCGTCCTATAAATTCGTACCTATATCGTGAAATGCAGGCCCTCGGGCAATAGAAAGGGGATGTCAGCACATTGAATATACTGGTATGTAAAGCAACTGAATGAAATAGCATGGGACATGAAATAACATGATAAGAGGTGAAACTGAAAATCTGGACATATATATATATATATATATATATATATTACATGAGTAAATATTAAGTAGAGAGAGCATTGCATAAACCGACAACATGATATCAACACGTGGGTACGTTGAATCTCGTACCTCGCCGGACCTGCAGAGCTCCAATACCTTGCTAGGGGTATGAGATGAAAACATGACATGAAAGGATCCAATCAATATAACATGAAGTAATTATCCTAATTGGGCGGTGCGATCCTTATCCTACGGTGGCTAACGTAGTTTCAGGCTATTTGAAGCCTTGTCGGTAGTTAATACAAATCCCAAAAACATGAACATGGAAAATAAGTGGAACTTTCTTCTCATGGATTTTAATGAATAATAAATTACATGAATATGGATATCATTCATATTATTCTTGCATAAACTTATAAAATATATATAGCTTTTCTTGAAAATATGATAATAGTTCATAAACTTGCATGTAAGAACCCATGGAGTGCAAGGTATGGGTTTTCATGTATTACGGACAGATTCTCAATAATCAAATGATGTATCAAGAGCACAATGAAGAATATATAACAATTTAATACATAATATAACATGGGGCATGGACCTAGGGTTATCATGAACATGGTTAAAATCTCTAGTTTTCGTAAAGCTTCATACTTTATGGAAGAAGAAGCGTGAGGAAGAACAATGATGTTCCCACACGTAGGTAGCAACCCTACATACCAGTAAATGCTCCAATCCAACGAACTAAACTGCTTCTCTGACGAAGAACACCAAAACTCTAGCTTTGAATTGCTTGAGATGGATTTACCTTAGAAATCCTAAGTTTTGGTTGAATCATGTTACAATTCATGAATTAATGTTATAATTACTTAGAAATCGTTAGACCGATGTTACGTTGATGTGGGAGTATGAGGAGAGGAGGAAAATGGCTGCTTAGGGCTTTAGAACGAAGTTGTAATGTCTGATAAATGAAATTTCGAGTTAAGTGTTGAATTTATAGCATGGGGCATTTTGGACCACCAGTCTCGCCGAGCGCAGTCTATGGCTTGCCCCTGCCTCGCTTTGGGGCGAGCTCAGCGAGCTCCCTTGTCTATTTTACACTTACACTATTTTCTTGAATTGTTTTCCATTTTTGGACCCCTACCTAGCTGAGCATGGCCCAAGGCAAGCCTTTGCCTTGCTTTGGGGCTAGCTCGGCAAGCTCTCCCATCACTTTTACACTCAGTCGACAGCGTTCAGTAAAATGGGCATTACTCCTAGCATAGAGCTCCATTCGGGCTCTACAATATACCGTTGGAAAGATATTTCAAATGGATACAACTCTAATGTTTTATGTTTTCTCAAATTATCAAAGGATTTTTCTGTCATTGGGCTGGAAGGCAGACATATTGAAAATTTAGTCGATTCTACAGAATCTTAAGCACCTCTCGATTAGCCATTTTGAGACAATCTTATCTCCTTGCTCCGAACTCCAATTGGCCAGGTCCTTATACGCTTGAAAAGGTATTTCTACGTACTACAACTTTCATTAGGGACCTTTTCCAATTTCTAAATGCATTAAGGGGTTACGGGTGCCTGAAGTAGTCTTGTCAACCACTTTCGTAATACGTACAAACTTCCAAATTTTCCACTAAAACTCTAACAGTACGAGTCTAACCTTAGTTCTAAGATACCGGGTGGAACAGGTCCCTACAAATAAGCTTAACGCTATAAGCTCACCATGGCCTTTCGTTTCTTGGGGCATGGATGTTATTAGACCCATTGAACCTGCAGCTTCAAACAGCCACCAGTTCATTTTAGTGGCTATTAACTACTTCACCAAATTGGTAGAAGCAACGTCTCACAAATTAGTAACTAAGAAAATTGTTGCTAACTTCGTGCGAAACCACATCATATGTCGATTCTGTGTACCCGAGTCCATCATAATTGACAATGGAGCGAATCTAAATAGCCATCTGATGAAGCAAATGTTACATCCCATGTTCTCATATATTGGAAAGTGTGCGAGTTAAATGATATTAGTAATGGACACGAGGTTATTCCCCAAGCGTATAGTTGGTTAAAGTGATGGTACACATGTATCGTAAGGATTTGAAGTTAAACCAATCTAAGAAAATAAATTTTTTCGAGGTTCGAAATTCATTTGATGAAATACGGTCCAAGCTATAATATCCCGTATTCTCGGACTAGAAAATTGAATCGTCCAACAGGAGCAAATTTACCCGAGCCCGGAGCATTCGATCATATCCAAGGATAAAAATCAAGAGCTCGGTGTATACAAGGAATGAAATCCCAAAATGATTTAAGACAAGAAAAATGCGACGACGATGATTGAAAATAATATTTTGTGTGTACCAAAAGGGACTATGGACTAGTGCTACGTCACATAATCATGGAAATGGGTATATGAAGCGTATTAAAAATAATTGGTATTAAAATGAATTGAGATCAAGAAATTAATTATGGTATTAAGCGGGATTAAATAAATAACTACTATTAGCAAGTTGCCACATGGCATTAGATAATTAAAATGGTGGCTGATACATGGCACTAACTAGGCCAATAGGTGGCATCATATTGGTGCTAAAATATCATGAGTCATTAGCACAATTATGTACCAAATGACACGTATAAAAGTGGAAAATGGTCCTTAAGACCTTATTTTATTTCATTTGCAATTGGAAACAAGGAAAGCAGGTTGTTCAATACATATTATTTCTAAGAAAACGTTCAGGTGTTCAACAACACAAAAATATAAGAACACAAAAGTAGTTGCTAAATTTTTATATCATCTTCTCCTTCCTTGATAGCTAAGTGATGGTATAAACGTTTTGGAGTGTTGTCACCCTATTGTATGGCTTGTTTTGAAAGCATAGAGCTGGGATTCTAATATAGTGTTCTAGAGATTAAGGTATGTTTTATCTCCATATCTTTCTAATTAAGTTGGTTATGGAAGAATTCCTTAGTTAAAATGGCGAAAATGGTGCTACAAATGTATTAACTAGTTTGTTGATATAATTGCATTGTGAGCTGTTTGGTGGATATTATACATTATTTGATGTGCTGGAATATCGTGGGATTGGCTGTAGTTGTTGTTGTTATACTATGTATATACGGAAATAAAGAAGTATATACGAACATCGGTATAGGAATTTGTATTGGGCTGCTTTGGAAGTGACTTAGGAATGGATTTAATTCTAGTTTTATATGAAATTGTTGGTGTTGTTGTTGTTGGTATTTTGATTGATGTTTGGCTAAATTGGAATCTCGAGGATTGTTAAGTTTTCAGGGGAAATGCTGCCCGAATTTCGTTAAGTTTCATTCGTACTCGGATTGGTTAGTAAGTGATGTGGATGATCTAACTGTGTCTTATGTTATCTTAATTTTAGACCTACGAGCTCGAGAAGTAGACGTTGGACATTTAAATAAGCGTTAAAGGTATGTAATGTTATCCTTTCTTTCTTTTTGGCATGATCCTTATCATGTGAACGAACACAGTGAGCAAACAAGTTCCAAAGACTCTGTTCTTAGAGAGTGTAGAGATATTTGTATCGTTGGCCTCCTATGTTTTATGTCCATAACTCCCAGAGACTTTTCATATTAGCTTCTTATGTCACCAGAGGGGTTCAGATTATCCTTTTCCGAGTTTTACCTACATTTGTATATATTATATTATATTATATTATATTATATATGGATCGGGCCGTACGTTCCTCGGCACTAACATATTATATTATATAGAGTTATGCAGATATTCCCAGATGTTAGCCACAGATGCATTCTATTATTGAGGCTGGTTTTCATGATTCATTTGTACTTGATGTTCTTATGCTTTATATACTCAGTACATATTCCGTACTGACCCCCTTTCTTCGGGGGGCTGCGTTTCATGCCCGCACGAACAGATAGTCGGTTTGGTGACCCTTCAGCATAGGAATTCTACTCAGCTGTCTTGGAGAGCTCCGTTGTTCCGGAGCCTAGACTTTTGGTACAGATCTTAAGATATATATGTATATGTTTATCCAGGGATACAGCGGGGCCCTGTCCCGTCATATTTCACTGTTAGTACTCTTAGAGGTCTGTAGACATATGTGTGGGTTGTGTATAAGTTCGGTTCAGCTGTGTCTATACGATGTGCTATGATATGATGTTCGTCTGTAGTGGCAGCCTTGTCGGCTTGCATATGACATGATGTTGACGTGTAGTGGCAGCCTTGTCGGCTTGCGTATTAATTTATGACTCGATCATTTGTGACTCGTCAGGAGGCAGTTTATCTAAATATACATATATGATGACGTTATGAATTGTTGGAGTTCTTTTGCAAGTTTCCATATTGTTCATAGATTCAGTTTGATTATATTTAACAGGTTCGTATACGGGTGTCCAGTTCAGGGCACTAGTCATGGCCCACGGGGTTGGGTCGTGACAGGAAATCTGTGAGCAATTCAAGATCACCCACTGAAACTCGACAGCCTACCAGCCATAAATGAATAGAGCCGTAGAAGCAGCCAACAAAAATATCATGAGGATATTGAGAAAAATGACTGATAAGCATAAAGGTTTGCACGAGTAGTTGCCTTATGATTTATTGGGATACCGTACAACAGCCAGAATTTCAACAGGAGCAACTCCATATCTGTTAGTCTACGGTACTGAAGCAGTCATACCTGCCGAAGTTGAGATACCTTCTTTGAGAATCATGCAAGAAGCAGAACTGGACAGTGCTGAATGGGTCCGAGCTCGATATGAGCAATTGGCTTTAATTGACGAGAAAAGGATGGTTGTCGTATGTCACGGTCAGCTATACCAACAAAAATTGGCCAGAGCTTTCAACAAGCGAGTCAGGACCAGACTTTTTCACATTGGGCAAATGGTGCTCCAAAGAATATTTCCACGTCAAGATGAATACAAATGCGAGTTTGTTCCGAACTGGCAAGGTTATTATGTCGTCCGCAAAGTACTCTCCGGAGCAGCGGTAGTATTGGCGATAATGGACAGACAAGAGTGGCAAAATTCAATCAACTCAGATGTAATCAAGCGTTACTATGCATGAAGAAGGAGCTTCTCGGTTTGTAAGCGTTACTATGCATGAAGAAGGAGCTTCTCGGTTTGTAATAGTACTCTTTGCTTGTAATCTTTTTTCTATTTGCTTGTATTAGTTATTTCGTTTTGCTTGTAATCATTTTGTAATAGATAGGAAAAATAAAACCTCTTTTCTAATATGAACAACGCAATGACTTGATTTCCCCACAGTGGGATACGTAGGCAGTCTATCTGGGACGCGGTCGCATTATTAGTAAAAACTAAAGAGTCCCTTATTTTTATTCTGAACTACGTTCGACCTGAATTCCTAATGCGATAGGATACATAGGCGCTCTTTGAGCTCGGCCACACCAAAATAAAAAACCAAGAAACCCCTACGAAGCCTCAGAGATAGGACTTCACAACGGAGCAAGGATTACTGCACGCCCGACTGGGACAGAATTTTTGAGAAGAATCGGCTAACCCAAAGTTTCAAACTGAGTCAGAAGTTTTGAGAGGCTCTCAAAATTCTTCATTTACTCAACAATAAACTTGGGTAGAAATTTTGAGGAGACTTTCCTTGAAGATTCGACATGAGAATTCATCGATCGAGATTTAAACTGGGGCAAAATATTTGAGAAAAGGTCTCAAAAATTCCGCACGAGGAAGCAAAAAACTCCAGTCACGGAATAAGGGATTTCCCTCGTTCAAAGCACATGTCATAACAATTAATCTTGCAATTTCGAAATAATGCATTTATTTCACCACAAATTAGATATCTATATGGTAACATTAAAAAAATGGTTTTTCTGCATAATGAAAATCAATTTATCTTTTGAATACCAGAGCTGAAGGAGTTTCGGGTCCAGAAAGTGGAAGATGCGATAGTACCGGCAACACGAATCAACTTTAAATAGGGAAAAACTAATCCATTTCTGATGCAGGTCCCCAGGATATCGGAAGACGATCGTTTTTTCTAACTTTACATTATGTGCAGGAAGAGATTTTCCAAAGAGGATAAAAATCACTGCTGGGATCCGGCTTTCAGGATACATACCCAGCCACGAAAGCCATTGGGTTTTGAGTGCCACCAAGGACAAAATATCTAGTCGCAAAGGCTAGGTATGATCGGAATACCAAGAAGGTTAAGCCACGAGGGCTATAAGATTTTGAATGCCGAAAGGGCGAGTATCTAGCCATGAGGGCTATCAAAGGATGAAAATGCCCCAAGGGAAAAATATTAGACCCGCAATGGCTACAAAATGACAGAAATTGCCGCAAAGGCAAATGTCTGACCAAAAGGGTCGTAGTAAAACAATACGGCATACCTGACCAAGAGGGTCACAACTGGCATAAAGGACGAAAGAAAGACGATTCAGCCAAAGGGGTCATATCTGTCATTTGCATCACTTCTTATTATTTTCCAAGAGCGCCATTGCATATCTATTTTCCTGCTGCCGAGATGGCCATCACTTCTTCTTGTTTTCCAAGATGGCCATTGCATATCTACTTTCCTGCTGCGGAGAGGGAAATGACTTCTTGTTATTTTCCAAGAGGGTCATTCATACAAACATGCCAAGAGGGCCATCACTTCTTCATACAAACATGCCAAGAGGGCCATTCATACAAACATGCCAAGAGGGCCATTCATACAAACATGCCAAGAGGGACGTCCATACAAACATGCCAAGAGGGAAATTCATACAAACATGCCAAGAGGGCCATTCATGGAAACATGCCAAAAGGGTCATTCATACAAATATGCCATTCATACAAACATTCCAAGAAGGCTATTCATAGAAACATGCCAAGAGGACCATTCATACAAACATGCCAGGAGGGCCACTCATATAAACATGCCAAGTGGGCCACTCATAAAAACATGCCAAGTGGGCCATTCATAAAAACATGCCAAGAAGGTCATTCATACAAACATGCCAAGAGGGATATGCATACAAACTACCGGATATCGCGAGATGACAAAGTGATGTAAAACCGGTTAAAAGACCACAGTATTCGCTCAAAAGAGGAAAAGCGATGTAAAACCATTTATGAGACCCCGATATTCGCCCTGAAGAGAAAAAGCGATATAAAATTGATCAAGAGAC
The DNA here is from genome assembly GCF_019175385.1 of Lycium barbarum. NCBI lineage: Eukaryota > Viridiplantae > Streptophyta > Magnoliopsida > Solanales > Solanaceae > Lycium > Lycium barbarum. Next base: position 79,789,884 of record NC_083338.1, read on the forward strand.
CGCAGTATTCGCTCAAAAAAGACAAGACGATGTAAAACCGATCAAGAGACAGCAGTATTCACTCAAAGAAGACATGACGATGTAAATCCAATCAAATGACCGCAGTATTCGTCACCCAAAAAACAAACGTTACTCAGCAGATGGAAGAATATTTGTAGCCGGCAAACAAAGCAGGTGGACCAAGTCAAATGCAGACAGATTACAGAGCAAACGTGGAACCCTTTCTTACGCAGCCGGTCGAGATAAGGTGCCCATAAGAGTCAAGCTCTCCTACCAGGACATGGAAGATCACATCTCACCATGCTCAACCATACAAGATTACTATTTTCTTATGTGCTTTTGTTTGTTTCCTTATTCCGCAACCGGTCGGACACACACCGGCACACATAAAGGCACTCCCGCATAAGGGATGACCTTTTTCTCTGATTGAGTCAAACTACAAGTGACTTGATTTTCAAGAATGGGGATATGTAGGCGGACTCAATACCAGAGAGTCAGCCACACTCCTACCAATCACAGCCAAAAAATCTGAGAATTTGCTTTAATTTGCATTTAGAAGTCATAATCGAGTCGAACTACAAGTGGCCTGAATTATCATGGGACCTGAGATATGTAGGAAACCCAGAAACCAGGGTCCGACCATATATTTTGAAATTTGCATAAAAATGAAAGGCAATATGACTTAGGTCAGTCAAAAATCAGGGTTAGTCAAATTTCATTGCTAGGGGATGGCCCCGCCATTCCCGAACACCGAAGAGGCAGTTGTTAACACCTAATTTTTGACCTCCCATAACCTGTTTTGATTACCCAGAGTCCTTGAATATTAAACAAAGTGAAATATGTGTTTTTAGATGTCGAAGTAATTTTATAAAATTATTTGATAATATTTTACCAAGTTTTTGTTTGATAAATAATTTTCTATTATATTATAAATTAATCTAAGTATTTTACAATTATAATGTTTTTCTAAATTAACGAAGAAAAGATAATTTACAACAATTATTTACTTCATGGTTAAAATTGTCAAATTGTCAATTGTTAAGTATTTCACTCTATTTTCAAGGAAATTGATTAATTAAAATAAATAATCTTTTGCCCCTCAAATTTCAATTTCTGTATAATCAAATCATATTGATAATATTTAAATTTAATCATAATTGTTTTAGACAAATAATTTTGGTTATATTTGTCAATTGCTTATGATATGTTAATTATGGCTACAATTGAAATAATTAACTGATTAGTCAAACAAAGGTCATATTTGTAATAATCAGTTTCATGAAATGAGCCATGTTTTAAATTAGTTGATTAGTTAGTTTTAATTAAATTGCTTTAGTAATCACCCTTTTTAATTTTTGTCCACTTATTAATTTGCTCATTTTTCCCTTTATACATAAATATACACTAATATATGTATTCGTATAAAATGAGTGCATTTATATATATATATATATATATATATATATATATATATATATATATATATATATATATATATATATATATCAAATCGGGCCTTCTTTTTAAAAAAAGTTTGGCCGAGTCCAGCCCAACAAGGGCCACACCCAGCCCAATGTGCAATTAAAGAATGGGCAAGGCCCCCTTACGTTTAACTTCACCAAACCAAACAAACGCCGCCCCTTCCCCTTTCACTTTCACGTTGAAACCTTAGAGCCGCCATGGGGCGGTGTACCCTCCCTTATGTCATCCTTTCCATTTGCAGCAAGTTTGCGGGTTTACCATGCTTTATCAGGTCTGGTGTGACCTATTTGGGCAACACATTTAATTTTGTACATTTTTCCTATCAAATATTATCCAAATACGGTATATTTCACTATTTTGCTTTACTTTTTAGTCGATTCAACGGTAATACTCAGTGAATCCTTAATTATTTTTGGTTGTTTGTGAATTTGAATCCTTGGTTGCTATTGGTTCATGAGGAACCGAGAAGATCGACTCTTTTGGCGGTTAAATCTAACCCTTTATTTGTGTATTTTCTTTTTCTTAGCCATTGATGTTGTTTATGATGGCATGCTATTGATAAATTTGAGAAGTCTCACATCGTTTGGACGTAGGGTTTTATGACTTAAGGGTTCAATAAATAGAACCCCAACTTTTCAAACAAAAGAGGACTTTTGGCGGGATATATACATATATTCACTGAAAAAAGGAACTCGATTCTCTAGTTTTGGCAATTTTTCTTTGAAACTTTGATTTCGAGTCCTAAGTTAAACTTTTAAGTTGCTTTTTATTTGTTCTGTGGCTGAGTGTGAGGTGAAAGGGGTATAAAAACTTCCAATTTCAATACTCGAATAGGGCTGCGCATCAAAGAGGTAATTTTCTTTCTTTAGTCATTTCCTTTTCATTTCAGTCATTTATATTCAAATTTCTTGATGGTTTGATGTTTGTTGTTATTTGTGATGTTCTTAGTCTTATAATTCTAGTTTTGTTTTAGCTTAATCTTGTTTTATTTGGTTTTGTAGTTGTTTCGCCTTATGTGCACTTGGAAGATTAGTTATGTAGATTTTAAAAACTCATTTGTATATCTTTGATTAAGTTATGAATTAGTTTTAGGTAAGCAACCTGTTAGTCATATGAATATGTATTTTATTTTCCTGTTCAGTGTTTTGAGTTTTTTCTTGTTTAGCTATGCTTTTTTCTGGTTATGATAGCTTGAAGTCTGACCTATGTATTCAAGGATTAACTAGTTATGAGTCCTTCTTATCTGGAAACTGTTAAGTTTAGTTATATTAGTTTAACTTTGATCAGCCACATGTGATAAAGCTTGGGGTCTTTTTGACCATGTTTGCATTTACCTTGGTTCCTGTCCACACATTGTTATAAGTTCATTAGGTATAAGTATTTGGATAATGAACATGCCAACTAATTTGTATGCCCCTATGTTCAAAAGGTAATGACTTGGTTCATAGCTATCTTGTCTATTTTATGGGAATAGGTCTGCCTTAGGTGTGAACCGTTTATAATATCTAGGGTATTTGACTAAGTTTAAGTCATCCACATTTTGGATAAAGTAGTGTGACATGATTAGTCTATTAGTATCTTGATCTGCGAGTCCTATTTGCTTTGATATGACTGCTGAGTTGTTTGAGAATGTTTTTGGTAATGTTGGACCTGTCATTTATTAACGTAGGAGCCTGAAAAAGGCATGCTAAGCTGAATCTATGAAGATCTAAGGGGTATCATTAGTCTTTTTCAGTCTATACATATTGTTTCCTTTTGTGATTGAGTGGCATGATGGTTGTTTGTGACTCTGGTGTACATTTGATTTCAAATCATTTGAGTACATTTGATTTCAAATCATTCTTTAAAAAAGAAGAGGTTTGGTATTGTCACATGATATTTCAGTGAGAGTAAGGTTTACTACTTAACTAGGTGATTAAAAATGGTAATAGATGCTTAAACATCTGATAGATTCAACGTTGTTGGTCATAACATGCTTGTAAAGCTCATCACACTTACTTGTTTTTTAATGAGTCTCTGCTAATGCTTTGGAGTCTTTTATCATGCTTAAAAAACAGTTTTGTTTGATTCAACATGGCTCATGAGTAGCCACTATTTTCCCTTGTCTAAGTCTAGCTTTATGCTTTTACCTGATTCGCTCAACAATGTGAAGCTAAGTGAGTATGCAAAACTTCCTGTTTTTTTTTTTTTTTTTTTGGTTGAGTTCTGTTTCAAAAGTTTTCAAAGACTAGTAAATAGCCATGCTTTAAACTGAGTCCATTTTACTCTTTCTTTTATTTGGGACACTGTTTAAGATTGAAACACTTGAGGTGGATTCACTTGGTCAGTTTTCTTTGCTTGGATCTTGTGCCTGGTTGCACTTCGTCTTGTTAAAAGACTTAAACATTTTTTTTTGCTGCGAGATGACCTGTTTGGATTTTAAAATTGCTTTGGGATTCCTAGTTGCTATCTTGTGCTAGGAGTCTTTGTTTTTAGCAAAAAATGCTCAATTTGTAGTTGGTCTGTAGGACTTATAAAACTAGAACATTTTGCTGGAGAACTGTTAAACCTCTTTTGGCAAAATTCATCTACTGTGTTGATTTTAGGATAGACTAACTTAAGTAATTAATAACATGATAGACTGACTTAAGTAATTGATAACTTGCTAGGTGGCTTGTCTATTCACTTTGTTTTGGCTTGTTTAGTCACTTTGTTTTGGCTTAAATAATTTCACCTATTCACTAAGGAAAAAATAAGTATTGATCCTTCATGAAATATTGGTTTAAACTACACTTTGTTGCTTCACTTAAAAGATGACTAAAGTAGAATTCTAGGCAATGCACCTGAGTATATTAAAGTCTGTTAAGTGAGTATAGCAGTCCTATTACTTTCTCATGATAGTTGAATTAAAACTTAGCTTCTTTGGGAGATGAACTAGTTCTGGAAACTGTTGTTTACTTGATAACTTGTGTGTGACACATCATGGCTATTAATTGTTTCTCTTTGGAGGCTAATCATTCACTACTTAAGTCCATTTGTATGTTTTGTGGTACTTGCTTGGAGAATGTATCCTTGAATTGTTTAAGTGTTGATGCTATTACATATACTAGTTCTGTAACTGTGGCTTATCTCTTGCTTTTGTCATGACTGTGTGATAGAAGTGCTTAAACCTTTCATCAATCCTGCTTGAACTTAATAGGATATTAATGTCTGATAAGATAACAAAGTCTTCTAAAATGCACACCTAGACATATTGATTAGAAGGCTGTTTGTCGACACTATTCATGTACACTTCATCTCCCATAATACTATGAGCCTAACACATAAGTGGAGAGGCAAAACAACACTTGGGGATGAATCTCAAACCTTTCCCGGTGTCTACCATGCCTGGGGTTCCTGAAAACCCCTTGAATCTTGTGTGGCATTAGGAACAAGAAGGTAAGAGCTTGCCCTTTTGGGTTGTTCTAATCTCTCCATGGGTGTGTAAACCTATGATATGTTGGCTGGCGGTAGTGTATGTTTGTTTGATTAACATTATTCATTTTCTTGATTAGGGAAGTAGCCTTATGTGCTTGTTGTATTTACTCTTTATTTGTGGGTTTTGAATCTGTTATTATTGGCTTAAATGAGTTAAAAGAAACCTGGAATAGTTTATTTCTCCTCATCTCCTCCCAATACACTAGTTTTCTTCCATGTATACTAGGTGATATACCAAAATATACAGAGTATATTCACTCTATACCCTCACAGGTGTATAGGAGTAGATATATTTAGTATACTTAAGGTATATCACTCATGCTACTTGTGAATATGAGCCCATATTTGTGTTAGCATAGTCTCTTGGGCCAATGTTTAAATTAATGTTTGGGCTTTCTCTAATATTTTAAATAAATTCTATATTTGGTTCGAATGTGTTGTTTTCCTTTTCTTCCCGAATTGGAGTAAATAGTCCATGTGAGCTTTGGGATTTTCTTTGTCATTTGGGCCTTACATTGTTTCTGCCAAAAATTATATTGCCATTACATGACCTACTCGTTTAGCTTATGCACTGATTTGGCTTGAATGTAGTTGTTTTATGATTTGGTATTTCTACTTGGAAAAGTACTAATCCTAGTCTTTTTGTATGTTTCATGGGAATCAATCTTGGGCCCTTCTAGCCGTTTCTTGCATCAATACTTGTTGGGCCTAAGGCCCAACCTCATTCTCTTTGATTGAGTCCGCTAAAGAAATGGAATGGGAAGCAAATATTCAAATTGGAAGGCCCAACTAATGGGTGAAAATGGCACTGATGGGCTTGGGTAGGCCTATCAGTTTGAAAGTCTATTCTCCTTCTCCTCTATATTTTTTGACATGTATATATGTTGTATATGTACCAAACATGTGAATAATGAAACCCTAAGCATGTGTAGAATGTAGGAAATCGATGTTTAGTATTTTAGGAAGTCGCTCAAAGCCTTTTCAAACTCGGTTAATTCTTATTTTTGCACGACTAAAATTGGCATTTAGTCTGGTTTTGCTAATTTTAATAATCAACTACAATTTTTGGATAAAGTTAACAGTTCTTTTTTCTCAAATGGCTAATTGGCAAGCTTTGGACTATTGGCAACGAAAATCCGGAAACAATTTATTTTAAAAGGGGGTAAAAATGATTTTGGTCCGTCAGCCTGTTGGCTTGGATTATTTGTGAGTTTATATTGAGCTAAGAAATGAATTGGCATGAAAAATGGAAAATGTGGCTTATTGTTTATGGAAAATAGGCCTTGAGGCGTTTTAATATTGAGCATAATCTTGAAATTGTTTGAAAACTGGAAATTTGAGGCTTGGTAAAATTGGTGGAAATGGGCTGTTTTGAACTCAAACATTTTTTGACTGTTGGGCTAAAAATATTGTTGGGCTGAAATATATTTTGGACCAAGTATAAGGATAAAGACGGATTTGGATGTATAGCATTATTGGCCTATCGGCTTCAACAATTAAAAAATAGAACTGAATTTCCAGAAATAACTTATATTTTTTATGTATAGATATGTATATATAAAGGACAAAAAACGGAGATATACTCCATATTTTCATATAGACGTATAAAAACCCGTAGGTACGCCCATGCCATGCACACCATCACAAAGCCTTGACGAAGTTGAAACTTTTGCCAGAACCAATCATATCATCGAACAAATCACTCTGACCAAGCCATAATACACTTTTCCTACCTCCGAGCAACCCAACGCTGAAAACACGGAGATCATTCGACCCTTCGTACCATTTTTCCCACTTCCCAAGGAACCCCCACAATAAACGAGTCTTAACCACGATCCCACACAATTGAAACCTCAAGCCATAGCTAAAACCGAACTTGGTTGCACATCCGAATCAGGATGACACATCTCGTACCTTACCAAGCCACGTCATAACGAAACAAGTCGCCTAAGAATCTAAGAATGAATTTCCACCATGCAGGGGAGAATAAGACAAGGATATTCAGATACCAATTTGAATTGTCCAGATACCAATTCGAATGAAGTGGCACGAAGGAATGAAAGAAGGGAAATTTCCTTAAGTCCAATAGCCTTTCGCAGATAAGTATGGAGCTCTTCATGCCGATACGCAAGCCTTTACTAGACTTGCTCTTGTACTTATAGACTGGGTAACCTAGGGCTCTGATACCAACTTATCATGCCCCAACACGGGAACGTGCGGGCACCTACCATTTTCCCACCTCGGTAGGTGAACCCATCCTTTATGCAAGCAACCAACAAAAATTAAATAATGAAAACCCAAGAATAATACAATAAGTCTAACATAATATATATGAATGCTAAGTGCGGAAGATCGACAACTCCCAAAATCTGGTCTGGTCAGTACAAGAGCTACTAGATACTGCTACAAGTCTAAATAGTCAATACATCATCTGAAATACATATTGTCTCGAAATTGAAATGGGATAATAAGAAGATAGAGTCTTGGGCTGCATGGATCATCAGTAGCTCACCCTCATAACTCTACGAGCGCCGCCTCGGGGTCAGTCGTGAGGTGTGGAAGTCTCTCCAACAGCAAACTCTGCACTCATAAAAAGAGTACAACAAGGTAGCATCAGTACAAAACATGGTACTGAGTAAGCATCATAGGACAACACCAGTTAGATCACGCATGAAAACAAGGAAACGTAAAGATAATCACGCTCACAAACAAGGACTATGAGTAAGCATCATATTCCAAACATAACCAAATAATCACCCAATAACTAAAATATCACCGAATGATCAATATCAATCCAAATGACAATAAGAACATATACTATGAATGCATATGGAATACAATTCAATGAGACACACATGCTTCGCAGGGACGATGTCCACCTCTCGATAGTCATGACCCGTGGGGGACCGCTAAGTCCAAGTACCGTCATTCCGTATCACACATCCTAGAATGACTTCTCTATCCAAATTGTTGCTAACCACTCTGTATCACATAGCATAGAGATGGCTCCACAATATAGGAATTTCGCATGAATCATACTTACCTCCGTCGTCACCATTTTCAAATATCAAGACCAAGACAGATATATTATGGATATGAGAAAGTATGTCATGCAATGAGAATATCATAAATAACATATGGATTCCAGTCAATTTGTATAAGTATAGCCATTATAGTACAAGTATCACATGAATCCATTCCTTCCATCCAGTCTTCCATAATACATAGAAACCACCAATTCTCATAAGAAAGCCAAGTATAAACCTAAGGATTCTACAAGCCATGTGCCAGAACACACAAATCACACAACAGTACCAAGCTAAGCATTCCATCCAAAACATCATACCCGAAGGTTCACATGATGTCTTCCAACAATTCCCAAGTACTACATATGTGTCGCTAACTGATGTCTGACCAAAAGGTAAGCCATAACCTACCTGGATTGCTGAACAAGAATCCCAAACAATCACGCCAGTGCCTTGCCCTTCGTCAATACCTCCAAATACTAAAGGTCTATTTATAACATAATATAGATTAGAAATCGTGAAGAATAGTACCCATATTGTTAGGCTTCTAATTTGGTCAACTTAAGCCTACAGAATTTGGGAAACAAGCCCACAAGGGCAAAATGGGAAATTCAAAAGTGAAACATGGAATTCAAGTCTAAGTGATCAAAACCAACTAATCAATTCCAAAAACAACTCAATATTAAGTGAAAATCGTATTTAATGAGAAACCCCCAAATTTTGGGTATGAACCCTAATTTTTAAATTCATAAATTGGTTATTAATAATGAAGGAATCATGTTTATAAATCTATTACCCATCAATTCCATACTAATACAAGCTTATTCCAGCAAGAAATCAAGGTTTGATAATAAAAAGTTCATTCAAGAAAGAAACCCCAAAACCCCTCTTTAATCCTTATGTTATTGGAAGACTCTAGCTTGAATTAGGGAGTTTCTAAGGTGGATTGTGAATCACAAATGAAGAATAGGGTTAGATGGACTTACCCCAATGAAGAATTTCCCTAGAATCTCTTGTTTTCCTCCCAAAGTAGCTCTAGAACCGAGAGTAATGAATGAAGAGTGATAGGGTTTGAAAAAAGATTTAAGTCATTTAAGTTCCCATCGACTGCCATAGTGGTCTGCAGTCCGCTACGGCGGATTCGCTGCAGCGGTGAGTTGACTGTGTAAACTGCCTACATAGTCAATCACAATCTCACTAAGCCGCTATAGTGGAAGGGCATCGCCATAGCGATACCACAGTCGTAGTCCTGGTGTCGCCATGGCGATGCAGCAGACACCAAATTTCCCCAAAACTCCACAAGTCTCAACCCGAAATCTGTCTATCGCCGAAGGCCCCATAGATACAATACAAATATGTAAACACCTATAAAAACACGCTACGAAATCACTCGTGGCCTTAGATTTTCCAACGGGGGTCTCATTGATCAAGTCAAACCCCAATATGCAAAAAACGTATTTTAACGCATTGGGAAGCAAACCAAACCACCATCAAGTCACAAATGACCATCCAGACCTCTTGAAATTGACAGATTTTCAAAAAAGGTCCATTTACCTTAAAGTCAACATTTGGTCAACATCTTTCGATACCGCTCGTCCCTGGAAGTCTAATATAAGGTAAAAAAGCTCGTAAAAGGGTCAAAAAGGTCAAAAATACCGTAACAGCCAAATGGGTCATTACAATATTCGTGTCTCGCATATCTATCGTGGTTGTATACCCGTGTTCACGTTCTAGCTTCTTAGTGCTTTCCGAGTATGATGATGATTTTGATGAGGATCGAGCAGAAGATAATGTAAATGTTTAAAGACTTAAAGGCTTATGGAATCCATACCTATTCCTTGAAAAGTAGGAGAATACCGAAGGTAAATGTCTTATTTTGTCCCAATATTATGCTATGCACGTTTCCACGTACTCGTGCTCGCAATTCATTTCTTCAACAATTTCGCTTATAGCGGTATCATAATATTGATAGTGATAGGTAATGATGAATGTTAGTCAAGATGGAAGTTCTACCCATGATTTTATGAAATTTGTGCCTAGGTTCTTCTTGCTAATATGTTTGGATCATGATGATAATAATCAATTATACAGGTACGTTATGACTTAACGAGATTGTGGGCTAATGCTGAGTTTTATCCAAGTGAATTTATGATCCATCTTGTAACTAGGCACAAAGGATGCCCTTTTCTTGACCTAAGTACATGGGCTTGTTTAGGTTCAAAGTGATTCTACTCGTATCTTAGGTGCTTGATGAACTAATTATTAGTGCCTATGATTCTTACTTCATGATCTCTTTTTTATGATGACTGTATGAACTTATAGTGTTAAGAATAGGATATGTAGAACCATTGCCCATTCTTTTATTATATCTAAGCTCTAAAGGTAGCATTTTATCAAGACCCTATGTCAATTACAAAGAGTGAAGTGTATACTCATACTGAATGCAAGTAACGCCAATACTTCATCAACTCTTGCCCATTCTAGGATCGGGCTACTCCTATGAGCTTGAAGAATCTAATTCTTGGAATAATTCATGTAAGAAGGTAATGCATCAGAAATAATAAAGCAACACAAGAATTTCACTTGGAAAATTCCTTGCTGAAAGGAGTCAAAAACTACAACCTATATTCTTATAAAAATCTTCACTATAACCAAGCAGATAAACAGGTTTACACCTTCCTAGTCAAATCTATGGGACCTATTTCTTCAACAGTCTGTCTAAAACAACCTAGTTGTATGGTGGGAATAAATAACTAACCATCAAACACCTATTACACAATACTTGCAAAGGTAAATAAGTGGGAACCACCAAAGAACCAAACTACTACTATAGAACTAGATAGATAAATCTTGATATGCTCTGGTTCTTTGTAATTTGGATATTTAAATCATCTTGAGATGAAGGTGTTGACTACACTAGCACTTCTCAATTCACTAATCTATTATGTGGTTCTAGCTTCCAAGCTTGAATGCATGATTATGCCGTGTATATATTGTAGTAGTCGCCGCCTTCAATCATTGAATCCAAGAAGGTGTTTGTTTCACCTCGTAGTTTTGTACGTTGATATTAGTCGTATGTTAGTTGTCCTAGCCTCGGACATCGAGATTATTTTTTAGGGTATACGATTGTAGACATGCCTATATTATGTATACAGAGGGTTAAGTTCATGTTCAGTAAGTACTGGAAGGAATAGAAGTTAAATGAGTCGAAAAAAATTAGTTCCTCAGAAAGTGCTATTTGACTCCCCATTTAACGGGCCACAGAACCATTTGATGACCATCAAATGGCAGCTTATCCACCGTAAAACAGTCAAAGTAAGGTAGTCTTAGGGTGGTCCATTTGACAGACCCATTTGACACTCGCAAAGCAATTTTACGGTCTATCAAATTTGGCGTCAAAATGAGGCGGTGGCTGACCTTTTACACTTTAAATCCACTCCAAAGTTTTTCATCATTTTATTCAACACCATGAGCCTAATATCTCTCTAAGTTCCCTTAAACAGTTCATAAGGGTTTCAATGTGAAATCAACCATAACCAACTAAAATACAAGGAAGGAACTGAGGAAACCCATCTCTTTGTGTTATAGAACCCTTAAGGGTGATTGTAAGCTTGGGGACACTTTAATTCCGACCTAAAGGTGAGAATATTGTGTTCTTACTTGTGCTTAAGGTTAATTTGATGTTGGTAAAGTTAAATAGAAGGATTAAGCATGAATTAGTAGCTAAAATTGATAACCGGAGAGGGTTAGTTGGTGGATAGTATTAGTCATGTTGTTGCTGTATTGTTGAGGTGTTGTCCATCTAATTGTATATTAGATGATGTATTTACAGTTTTTTCTAGATGGTTAAGTAAAGAAGAAGTGTATACGAAGTGGTATACAAAGCGTATATTGGATTGGTTGATGTGTAACTTGGAATACTTGTCGAAATGAATATAAAGGAATCATATAAGCTTCTTCTTGTTGTTGTTGACTGCTGCATATGTTGGTGTGACTAAGGCATAAGGGGAAATGCTACCCGTTTTGTTTTAGGATCGAACTATCTATTGATATACATGATATACGAGTGTCATCTGAGTTATATATGTATTCCTTTGTTAGAAGATTATGTCTTGACCTCCTTATGATAGCGTTGATCTTATTTCATGATTATTGATCCTTCAAGTAAGTTATGTTGCTTATGTTAGATCATAATGATAATCGGAGATGCGACGACCTTACGTCACTCCGATAGACTTAGATTGTCATCTTATCACTCATGCATTATATATATATATATTGTGACACCAAGCCGCGCTATAGTCGGCCGGGTATGGCACCTATTGTCCACACCACTGCAGTTGGGTATGATATGATGATGATATCCCAAAAAGCGGCTTAATGATGATTATCAGCCCCATAGTGTGGCTTATATATATATATATATATATATATATATATATATGCATATGTTTTTAAAAGAAAGCATGCATGTCATACGCCCTCAGAGGCATTCAGATGTATAGGTTGACTCTCTTTTATCTCATGTTACTTTCATATTTCTATTATGCTGCTTTTCATGCCTTACTTACTCGGTACATTATTTGTACTAACACCCTTTTGCCTGGGGACGCTGTGTTTCATGCTCACTGGTTCAGGTAGACAGGGAGATGGTTCATATCCTTAGGATGCCTTTCTAGCATTGATATTGGAGCACTCCTTTTGTTCCGAAGTTTCGATCTAGCATGGTATGATAGTTTTGTATACATATGAGTATGGCGGGGCCCTATCCCAACCTTGTTATGTTATGTACTCTAGTAGAGGCTTGTAGACAGTTTATGATACAGTTAGAAGTGATGTGGCCTCTTCGGCCTATATTTTGTTACATAGTCATCCATGGTAGCCTTGTCAGCTCGTACCTTCATGTTTAGTATGGTTATATATATATATATCTTTTGGGCGTGTCCCTTTCCAGCTTATTTTCTCTATGAACCAGCAAGTTGTCTAGTGACGGCCCTCGTGGCCCATAATTATGCATGATTATGTAATATGTGTATATCTAGTGGTGCTCGATAAGTAAGACCCGAGTGCTGATCATGGCCCTTCGGTTTGAGTCGTGACAAACTTGGTATCAAAGCAGTTCATCCCAAGGTTTTCTAGTAGAGTCTTATTTATGAGTGTCTTGTGCACTACACTTATAAACAAGAGACTACAGGGCATTTAGGATGGTTGTCCTTCCATCTTATATTAGATCGTGCGGTATATCTATGTTATAAGGGTCCATTTTTTCTAACCCCGTGTTATGATTACCGTAATGCCTGTGAAGAAGAAAGATATAGCAGCTCAAAAGGCCAAGTCAGTGGCAGGTAGGGGTACCGATCGAGTACCATCGGTAGATGTGGAGGAGGGCGAGTCTCAGAATGCGGTTCCATCCTAGACCTCTCACACTCCGCCGGCTCCAGAGGAGCTCTAGCACCCCCAGTTCCTCCACCTTATACACCTGGTCAGGAGATGCCTGATGGTATTCAGTTATTGACCCGGTTAGCGGCCGCTCATGCTCGACGTCAGGGTGCAGATGTTGATTTTGCTGATAGGGCTGTCAGTGCGAGGGTTTAGGATTTTGTTAATTTGGACCCTCCAGAGTTCTTTGGATCTAATCTGAATGAGGAGATACAAAATTTTATAGATCGGATGCAGAGGACCTTGAGGGTGATGCATGCTACTGATACTGAGTTGGTAGAGTTGGCTTCTTATAGATTGTGAGATTTTGCGATTCAGTGGTATAAGACGTGGGAAATTTCCAAGGGAGAGAATGCCCCTCCAGCAGTATGGCAAAAATTTACCGAGTCCTTTATCTGTCATTATTTACCACCAGAGATCTGATGGGCCCGAGTTGATAGATTCCTAAACCTTAGGCAGGGGAATGTGAGCATTCGGGAGTACATTCTTCACTTTGATTCATTGGCTAGGTATGCTCTCACTGTTGTAGCTGAGATGGAAGATCGGGTTCACCGATTCATGATTGGTTTGGGACCGCATCTGATTGATGACTGCATGACTGCTTTACTTCAGACAGGTATGGATATTTCTCGGATTCAGGCGTACGCTCAGGGCCTCGAGGAACGTAAACAGAGGTGGAGGGCTGAGTGTGAGCATGATAAGGGCCAGGGTAAGAGAGCTAGATCTTTCGGTCGCTTCAGTGAGTTCAGGGGTGGTCCAAGGCAGCAATATCCTAGGCATTCAGCCCATTCAACCGCTAGTGCGCCTTTACAGTTCACAGGCCAGAGGTTCGATCGGTCGACTTACTCAGGACCAGGTCAAGTTTCTGCAGCCTCAAGTTCTTAGTATAGGGGTGAGTCAGACCAGATGAGGGGGCCTTTGCCACGATGTACTCAGTGTAGTAAGTTGTATGTTAGACAGTGCCGCTTAGGTTCAGACGTTTGTTATGCTTGTGGCCAACCAGGACACATTATGCGTGAGTGTCTGTCGAGAGGTGGTAGAGGTATAGTTTAGCCAACAGGATGTGTAGCTGGTTCATCATCATCATTTGTATGCCCTCCTGGGCAGGGTTTTCAGACGTCGATTGTCCGTGGTAGGAGTAGAGGTGGAGCGTCTAGCTCGAGCGGTCCTCAGGACCTCATTTATGCATTGGTTGATCAATAGGATCGTGAGACGTCGCCTGATGTTTTCACAGGTATACTATTGGTCTCCTCCTATGATGTATATGCATTGATTGACCTAGGTTCCACTTTATCATAAATTACTCATTTCGTTGCCGGTAAGTTTGGGGTAGAGCCTGAATTGATTAAGCCTTTTGGGGTTTCTACACCTCTTGGTGATCCAGTGATAGCCAGACAAGTATATAGGGATTGTGCAGTTGTAGTCTGTAATCATCATACTGTAGCAGATTTGATTGAGTTAGATATGGTAGATTTCTATGTCATTATGGGCATGGACCGGTTAGCCTCTTGTTATGCTAATGTTGATTATAGAACCAAGATGGATCGATTTCAGTTTCCAGGTGAGCAAGTTTTAGAATAGAAGGGTAATGCTGCATCGCCGAGAGGTAGGTTTATTTCCTATCTCAAGGTAAGAAAGATAATTACAAAGGGTTGTATTTATCATATAGTTCGGGTTCAGAATGCAAGAGCAGTCACCGACTCTCGAGTCTATTCCTATGGTTAATGAGTTCCAGACGTATTTCCAGATAAGCTTCTAGGCGTTCCGCCTGAGCGGGATATTGACTTTGCTATCGATATATTATCAGATACTCAGCCGATATCTATTCCTCCTTGTAGGATGGTGTCACAACCCATTTGGCTTAAGTCGTGCGGGCACTTACCTTTCCCACCTCCATGAGCAAACCCTCAACCCAACGATAAGTAAAGACAAACAATTAAACCAAGCAAAGCGGAAAAGAATAAATATGTAAGTCTCACAACAATCTATAATAGAAATAGGGCGAAATAAGGAAACACCCCAGGGTCTGATCTAAGTCATACAAGAGCATCTATGAAAATATACAAGTCTGGAATAATAATACATAAATCTATCTATGTCTAAGAATTGGAATAATAAGACATAAAGTAGAAGAGTCTTCAAGGGAGCGAACGGCTCGTGCTCACCCTGGAAACTCGTTGCTAATGCTGAAGCGACTGTCAGCCACGGGAGATGGAGGATGACCCAACCTGATACTCTGCAATCATAAAAGAATACAGCAACTGCAGATTAGTACAAAATCACAGTACTAGTAGGTATCATAGGCTGACTAAATATAGCTAATATAATTCAAACAATAAAGAAAGATAGACAAATAATCCAACAAGTATAAGTCAAACATAATCCAACCAAGTACACGTCATAGCCTAAGTATAGCATCTAGTCCCCAAATGGGCTAAGGATCAATATTTCCAACCCGAAAACAGCATCACAAGTAACAACATCAATCATCTCAAAGTAAGTCGTGGATGAAATACAATGCAATAATGTATGAATGCAATGCAATGCCATGCAAATGCTCTGTACACATGTAATCCGTACAGAAATATCGACATCTCGGTAGCACAACCCAAGGTGACTCCCTAAGTCTAAGTGCCACTCGTTCCGGATCTTTGCCCAACAGATAGACGAGACTAGGATCTTTGCCCATGGGGGTTCTCACCGGCACCACTCTGGGGGACCCGAGGAGTCCATGCACTTACTCATTCAACGATTCCGGTACTAACATCAGATATTGGACTCTCACATCTATCCCGTTTAAAAACCGAGCCAAGCTCATCCCAATGTTTCACCAAGTACCAACAGTGTCTCAACAACATATCATGAATAATGAGAATGAGTGAAATGCAGGTGTCAACATCAAGAATCAACACAGTATCATAAGTACCAATATGGGTACGCCAATAATATAATCAATGTCAGAAGTACCAACAAAGGGGTACGGCAACAATACATCAAGACCACAAGTACCTACAAGGGGTACGCCAACAATATCTTGAGAAACAACACAAGTCATATAGATCTCTATTCTCGTATCAACGTCAACCGTAAGATACTACAATCTCACAATCAAGAAGGAATAACAAATTCCAATATCTACTAACAGTACGTGGCATCAAGCTAACAGATAGAACAATCAAGTCACAACACAACGGGTGGCTAGCCCCAATCACACAACAGGGCCCAACCTAAAGCAATGTCCAACCCAACTTCATACCCGAAGGTTTACATGCTTTCTCCGACAATATAATCTAAATATATGCTTCGCTATACGAAGTCTCACCAAAGGTAAGCCAAAACCTACCTAGATGGCCGAACAAACACCAACAAATCACTCTTTTTCCTTTCCCTTCCGCTGAGCCTCAGAACCAAAGTAGTCTAGGCATAATCAAAATCTAGATTAAAAATCATGAAGAATGATACTAATATTGCTATCATTCAATTTAGGTCAATTTTAACCATATAATTTGGGGAAATGGGGCCCACAAGGATAAAATGGGAAATTAGGGAGCAAAATATATTAAGCACTAGGTGATCATAACCCAACCACTGATCGCTGATTTAACTCAAGGATTAACCTAATTTCAAAATTCAAGTGAAACCCCCAATTTTGGGTATAAACCCTAACTCTTTGATTCAGAAAATTAACACTAATAATGAAAGATAATTGATTAACAACCTTAGATTCATCAAAATCTAGCATAAACTCCATCAATTTCATCATTGATAAACCTAGATAGAACATTCATTATCTCCAATTTTACCTTCCATTACTAAGAAATTACTAAGAAAAGAGGAATCTCTGATGATTAGGAACATTAGTAAATGAATTAGCAAGACTTACCACCAAGAGTTTTCTCCAATAATCTTCTAAAACAGTCCCCAAGAGATCAATTATTGAAATGGGAATAAATGATAGACTAAGGGCTTATTTAATTCACACTTAATGAAATAATAGGCTCGTTACCGCCACGGCAGTAAAGGGGCCGCTACACCAGCGCCCAACAGACCGCTGGGACGGTCTGGGACAAATCATACTTGGCCACCCCAGTGGCCATCACGCTGCAACAGTGGCGCCGCTGGGACGGCACAGGTGCCGCATTGGCGGACACAAGGTACCAGAACCCAAATTTTTTCCTACGTCTCAGTCGAAATCCCGAACCACTCCTAAGGCCATCTGCTCACAAACCCCACACACATATTCACATAAAAATACGCTACGAATGTACTCGTGGCCTCGGAATTTCCAACAGAGGTCTCGTTGACCGAGTCAACCCCGATACCTAATTTCTAATTTCCGAAACCCAAGTCCCAAAATACATCCGAGTGCATTGGTAACCAAAATAGATATTCACACAAGTTCTAAACAACCATCCAGACATCTCGAAATTGACGGATTTCTGAAAAAGGTCTGTTTACCCAAAATTCAACTTTAAGTCAACTCTTTTTCACTTTAAGCTCATATTTCAGAAAAAGTCGCCTGAATCAAATCTAGACTCCTTGGAAAGTGCATTGTAGCGGTTCTATTTTTTCTGATTCGTATTTGCACTTGCCTCTTTATAAAATTGAAAGTGTCCCGGGGAAGTACAGTTGTCAATCGTACCGCGAAAAAGGAAAAACATACTTTTACGTGGATGGTGCTCTAAATGGACTTTATTTTAGAGTCAGTACGTAATTTTAGGAAATTAGGAAAATCGGTTCGAAAAGGGTTCATTCAAAATGGTTAAATTTTAAAAGAATCCTAATCTAACCAAAGTATGGGTAAGGGTTCTGGTGATCTCTCGGGGAAGGTGTTAGGCCCCCTGGTATTAAGAATCCGTAAAATATGGTTGAATTACGGGTTCTAATAGTATGCCTTGTAGATATAAATTGCTTGTGATAAAAACAGTTTTTGTTTCATATTTCCGCAAATAGAAATTAGTCATTCATGCCAAAAACACTCCTTTTCAAGAAACGAAAATGGGTAGAGTTTTTCCCAAAATTGGGCCTTTTTTGGATTTCGGACTAGAACACCTAGGTTAAAACCCAAAGGCGTTAGCCCAAGTAGAACACTACATAAGCCCACCCGAGTTTGGAAAAAGGATTTTTAGAAAAAATATTTTTAAGTATAGAAATTAGTTTTTGAAAATAGTTTTATAAGCATACTAATATACTCCATAGGCTAGCCATATTTTTAGAACTTATATCCAATTCTTGGCTTTAATCTTTACAAAAAGTCTCAAAGTTAACTCACTAGCCTTTTTAATAGTCAAAACAGTTCACTCAAAATGATATTCCAAGTTTACGAAACATCTTTTCCAACTCAAGTTTCAAATCAATCATAGTAGTCCTAAAGTTTGCCTATAAGTTCAAAATCATATTAAACGTATCCAAAATCCTCAAAATCATCCGCAATCCTAAATTTGCCTAAATGTTTTTTTTTTAATTTTGAAAATAAATTTTAGCAACTCTTAAGCATGATAATCTCATTTAGGGTTCCAATTTATATACAAGCATACATATATATAATCAAATAAATAATATAAAGAGTAGGGAATTGGGCCGACCAAGCCCAATAGAAAAATGCATAAATAAATATTTCCGCTCAAAATTATGCCTCAATGACTTAGTCCTTCCATGATAGGGGTTGACTCGATCTAGAAATGCTAGTGGGCCTCAAAAGATCCACCAACAAATTGGAGAGGTCATAAAAGATAGGTGTACAAAACATTAGTAATAGGCCGAGGTCAATTATTTAATTTACAAAGCCAAAAAAAAAAAAAAATTACAATACTTTAAACCAAGCCCATAATTATAATACTTATAAATAAAAGGACAATTTATGCAAAATGACCAATAGTCGATATGAACTAGTAACAAACTCAAAGGAACTAAGTTTTTTTAATTTTTTTTAAAATTTTTTATATATCAAAAGATAACAAGAATGAATAAATCACACTAAACCTATCAACACAATGTCAAAATTCTAACTTAAGCTACTATTTTTCTTATTTTTATCAATTTTAATTATCCTAAAATCACTTAACATTGTCAAAAAATAGTAATAAATCCATAGGATACTCACTTAATTATGTAAACAAAGTTAGGCTAGCACATTGTCCTTTTCAACTACACAAGCATCATAAATAACATATAATCATAACTTAAACTGAAATAAAGCATGAAATCTCTTTTTCTTATTTTTATCGATTTAACTAACCTAAAATCACTTAGCATTGTCTAAATCAAACTTCTAATTTGTTTTCATTTTTTCAAATAGTAATAAATCTATAGGATACCCACTTAATCATGTAAACAAAGTTAGGCTAGCACCTAATCCTTTTCAATTACAAAAGTATCATAAACAATATATAATCATAACATAAAATGAAATAAAGGATGGAATTTATTTTTAATTATTTTTATCAATTTAACTAACATTAAATCACTTAACATTTTCTAAATAAAACTTCTAATTTATTTTCATTTTTTCAAGTGGTATCAAATTCACATAATATCCACTTAATCATCAAGCAAGACTAAGTTAGCAAAGAATTATTTTTAACTAACACAAGTATCATAATAAATATATAATCATAACTAGAAATGAAATAAAGGATATCAATTTAACTAACCTAAAATCACTTAACATTGTCTAAATCAAACTTCTAATTTATTTTCATTTTTTAAACTGGTGTCAAATTCACATAATATCCACTTAATCATGAAACAAGACTAAGCTAGCAAAGGATTATTTTTTAACTAACACAAGCATCATAATAAATATATAATCATAACTCGAAATTAAATAAAGGATAGAATGAGAGGTTACCTTTTGATGGGGCAACCTAAAGATTAAAATAAGGATTGGTTCAATCTACTTCAAGCACCAAACACTTTACAAATCTTTAAACCCCTTTTTATTTTAATTTTTTTTCTCTTTTTGTATATGTATATCTTATATTTGTATCCTTTGTTGCTAAGCGTTGAATATACAAATCAAACTTTAGCTTTTAGGATGCCAAATTTGAACTCTTTTTTTTCGTTTTTCTCTTTTTTTTCCTCTCTTTTTCCCAAAAATAGAAAAAGAAGATTCCCCCCCCCCCCCCCCCCCCCTTTTTTTTTTCTCTCAAAAACGTCCCTCCCCAGAAAAATCTCCCTAAAAAAGCTCATTTTTCTTAATGTCCATCCCTTCTATTTGTAGGCAAGCTAATTTAGAATTTCATGGCCAAAAATAGGCCATGTGGCCATTGCTTTTCCCTCCAAAATCCTTATTCAAATTTCCAAAAATCATTCAACTAAGAAATTAGAATTCTATGGACAAAAATAGGCCACTTGGCCGTACTTTTCCCCCAAAAATTCTTATCCAAATTTTCAAGAATCATCCTACTAAGCATTTAGAATTCTATGAACAAAAATAGGCCACTTGGCCATACTTTTCCCCCCAAATCCTTATTAAAATTTTCAAAATCATCCAACTAAACATTTATAAATCTATGGACAAAAATAGGCCACATGACCGTACTCCCCCCCCCCCCCCCCCCACCCCCACCCCAAAAAAAAATGTCCTTATCCAAATAGTACCAACAAAGGTACAAATGCATAAAATCCCCTTCTTATTTTTTATAAAAAATGTACCATAGTTTATATAGTTTAAGATTAATTAGTCTAATACCCCCTTGTAAAATAATATTTTGACGAAATAAAAATTATAATACGTCATTTTACAATACGAGCTTCAGAACTAGCCCAATATTGATATACTTCCGAGCAATATTTAAAAATGTGAAAAAATGCAGTCAAAATGAGTCGTAATTCATACGTCACTTTTAATTAACAATTTTCTCCAGTTAGATGGAGCGGGATATGTGTCTTCTTTTCAAATCACGTTTGTGAAAGTAAATAACTCGTAATTTCTTGTAATTGTTAATTTTTATGAAAATAATATTTAAACGTCAATTTTTGCAATTTTCTCGGGATTTTTAATTTTTAAGGGCATCTTTAATCCATCCTGGACTCACAAAATTTGAAAATTAAAATACGCGTTTTATGAGGTGAAAATTAGGTGTCAACAGTTGCCCCTTCGGAGTTCGAGGATGGCAAGGCCATCCGGAGCTGCGAATTTGACAAACCTAATTTTCACCGAATAAAAGAAATTACTGCTTTCTTTTGCGCAAAATTTCGAAAGTATGGCCAGACCCCGGTTTCTGCGCTTCCTACATATCTCAGGCCACATGAGAATTCAAGCCGTTTGTAGTTCTGACTGTATGAGGACTATGAAAAATAAGAGTTTTCTTTAAACTACCTCGAGGTGTCTCGAGATAATTATAGGAATATGACTGATCCTCGAAACTTGAGCATATCCCTGGCTTTGAGAATCAGGCCTATTATAGTTCAACTCGATAGCCCAAAAAGGAATATTCCTTTATGTGGGAATTCCTTTGGCTACTTCCGGTTGAAATTTCGAACCGGAGGCGGTTTTTGGAAAGGATTTATTAGTGTTGATGCTTGAAGTGATCTCCAATCTTCGGTGTAGAAATCTTGACTCTCGTACACGGTTTTTGACCGGCTGCCCAAGAAAAGTTTCACGTACGATTCACATGTTTTGAATCCGGCTTTTGTTTCCTATCTCGGTAGCTTTTAGCCATCTCCAAATGCTGAGTCCTGCTTGTTAGTTTTTTGAAATTTTTGATTTTAATGTAGTCATACCTGAATGGCATTTTGCCATTTTATTAACATTGAAGTCATCCTCCAATATTATGTCCTCCTCTTCACAAATGCTTGTCTATCTTCTTTCTTTTCTCCTGTAAATGTGTGTTTTTCGTGTATTTTTTGAAAAAAATGATCTATTCTAGATAATAATCACAATACTTTGACCGGCTCTTTTTCCGTCATTTTCAGATGCTTTCATCGTTCAATGATAACTTTTGTTGGAATCTGGGTAGGGCTATATCGCATTCTACAAACCTACACACCCCAGTCTGGTTGTCATTTTCGTAAGCAAGATGCTACTAATGAAAACCATGTTTTCAAGTGCGGGGTCATTTTTGTTTCTTATGACATCCGCCACCCCTGAAAATTTGAACTCATATCATTTTCACATATTGCGGTAACTGTCGCAAATCTGGTGTCGACTGCATCACTATCCTCATACGAAGCTTGCGGTATACCAGTTCGGGACCACATCACTTATAGTCAAAAATACCCAAATGTAGACTGGACATCAGAGTGCAGTGTCATATTCCTTTCATAATGGCTACTAACCCCTGTGTCCATAATTACAACATTTAGTAAGAATATTCAAGTTAACTATTGCACATTCAAGTGCGGAGCCTTTTCTCATGACTAGCACTATCCCTGAACCATGATTACGTTAACTTGAAATAGACTGCAATAGTGACCGCAAATATTGATGTAGGAATCACGTTCGATTTCAACGATTGTGGACATCAACCTCGAAATAATGCTACCTATTTTTGGCTATATATATGGATGACGACTCAGCCCCTTCGGCACGTAGTCGTTTAATCCATATCGTCATTTTGAAGAATGAATCTTACCTCGGTGGCAAGACTGACACCTTCCTTTTTTGACTCCGGGGAAGAATACCTGCCCATCGACAGGGCTCACATCTTCCAAAAGGAATTGACTCGATTTTGAATATGGCATTTCGATACCGATATCAACGCGTCATTTTAAATTTTTACATTTTATGACGTCTAATCAGTCAATGTATCAAGGCAAGCTATACGACGTCTAGGTCGTGGTCTCAATACCTTGACACAATACTGTTTAGTGGAGACCAAGCTTTTGGTATCGTGATTATATCTTTCAGTAGTCTTTAAAGTTTTCTTTTTATAAAAATCTTTGTGCTCTGCAAAACGAACAAACTTGTTAGTGTAAAACAAACTTTACTTAGGGAGGATTTTGTTATCCTTTCTCGGATGCTTTTGCTTTATCACATCTCTTCAAGTTTTTGTCTTCGTTTTGCTTCACCATCATTATTCCCTTTTGGGATGCTTCTCGCTTTTATTGCTTTGTCTTTGAGTTTTTCGTCTTTGCTTTTGCTTTTTTTGTTTCGCCTTTGGTTTTTTTTGCTTTGTTTTGTTCCGCTAATGCCATTTCCTATCTCAATCACTGAACAAACAAGTTAGCGGAAAAAATCTATTTAAATAGCTTTGTTACTCTTTCCGGGTGTTCCCTCGTTGAATTGCAGCTTCTGTTGTTCTTCCTTTGAATTTTATCTTAAATGCATGGTCCTCTCGGCATTTTGTTTGAATGAATGGCCCTCTTAGTAATTTGAATGAATGGCCCTCTTGGATGTAAGTGTCATCTCCTTAGCATGTTTAAACTGCAAAACCTTAGAAACCTTATCAGTAGATAATGCGGTATAAACGTTCACCTAAGGTAGATGAATAAGTATGTCCCTTTCTAATGTGGAAAAATTATACGCCCCTTTCTGAGGTGGACAAATAATTATACATCCCTTTCTAAGGTGGACGAGCGAGTATTGTCCCTTTCTGAGGTGGACAAGCAACTATTGTCCCTTTCTAAGGTGGACAAGCAAATATTGTCTTGGTAAAAATAAATTGAGATACCGAGAACCGTGTGATTGACATGGTTTATGTCTCATTGTGGGTGGCCAAAATGCTCTCGTTTGCTTTCTTTGAAGCCTTCGTTATGTGGTGATCATCTTGATGCCTTTCTGAATTTTGAATCGTATTGCCAAAGTCTGTTCTGATGGTCCTGCCAGCTGTACTCAAAGCAAATGATTAGTAGATACGTTGTCGCTTTGCTAGCGACCGTAGTTAAAACAATTCTTAAGAAAGAAACATGGGGAAAGGGCTAAATCGTATATGCGAACCACCGAGCATCTTTTGCTCATTGTAGAGGCAGGTCGCGCTTTCCATACTTTTTCTTCGTCGTGGTCCTTGACGCACTTTGTAGGATCTTTACTTTTCCCGAAGAGTTTGCTATTCCTTTTCAACAAATTATTCCTATTTACAGTCAAGGGAAGTCGTTGATAACTTGATGGTGACTTTCTGAAAACTTGAAGCAAAAAGGCGTTAAACTAGTCAACAGAAACGACAACGTATTCATAAAGGAGAAGAAGAAAGTTCAAAGTGTAGCCATTCGACTTTCGCCATTCGTGAGGTTTTATTTGATTTTTCTTGTCGTTATTGCGGATTTGATGTCCACTTTCGTCCGTCATATTTGGGCATGTCCTCGATGTTTGATAGCGTTACCTACAAAATCCTTATATTAAAGTTAGTAAGGTGTGACAGATAAAGTTAGATATGAAACCATTTGACGTGGCACCTCTTGTCTGGTTGATGCCTTTGATAGTATCATGTCGCTTGGCAACGGCGTTATTCTATGTTTGAAAAATGGAAATTTTGAGGTTTCCTCAAAAAATTTACCCCAGTGTTGTCACGACCCAACCCCTGGGTCGTGCGGGCACCTACCATATTCCTAACCTAGTAGGTCAACCCTAACCAATAAACCCAACATTTAAAACCATACGACACCCATCTTTGAAAATTTCAGAATTTAAAATAAAAACTTCGTACAGACTTGTTTCAAAATACAATAAATCCGAAAGAAATTCTCGGGATCTAGTCTAGACAGGTACAAGAGCTCCAAAAATACATGAAGACAAAATAAATGAAATAGCCTCCACCGGAAATGAGATAGGTGAGGCTATAGGAGAATGTTCGGTAAATCCACACGGCGAAACTTCAGCTAAGACCTGCAACACATCTACACCCAGAAAGGGCGTAGCAAGAGTAGTATCAGTACAACACACATACTGGTAAGCATCATGGGTCGACTAATATTAGTTCACGCAATACAATATAAAGTCAATAAGATAAGCAGACAAGTCAATGCAACTTCAGATTCTAAATATAGCTATTAAAAATCACCGCTTACCTTTTTATACTCTCGATGTTAACTTCTTTTATTCCCAAAATATAAGTTATTCTCCTAAATCACAACCATTCCCTTCCTTTCATCCAACCTAGTAACTCTCGCCCCCACTCTCATCGTATAACTTAACTTCTACCCTTTTCTGGTTAATAAAATTCACCTAAGAAAGGGAAATTGAATACTCAATACATTGGCCCTTACAAGATTGTCCGCAAGGTGGGTCAAGTAGCTTATGAATTGGACTTACCCTCAGAACTTGAATCAGTCCATCCAGTTTTCCATGTCTCAATGCTCCGAAAATGTATTGGAGATCCTACCAGGGGCGTGCCGGTAGATGATGTTCAAGTGACAAAAAATTTGACCTATGAAGAGGGACCTATTACTATACTAGACAGGCAAGTACGGAGACTTAGGAATAAAGAAGTAGCTTCAGTCAAAGTCTTATGGAGAAATAATAACCGAGAAGAAATGGCTTGGGAAGCGGAAAAAAATATGAAGTCTAGGTACCCACACTTATTTCAATCCCCGGAAGAGATCCAAGATGAAGCACCAGCATTATGAGGTATGTATGCTTTCTTTTCATGCTTTTGGCCGCGGATGGCCATAAATATATTGCTATTGTGTTGTGGCCCTGTTAGGCATGTTTATTGTGGGTTCTTGTGACAGGGTGATAGCGCTATATTATAGGGGAAACTCTGGCGAAATTTTCGTAGAATTCCCGAGAAACTTAACATTCGAGGACGAATATTTTTAAAAAGGGGAAGAATGTTGCACCTCGGAAAATTCCATGTCGTTGCATAGTAAATAGACCAACACAGTGTGAGGAGTATACAATGTTTCTATAAGTAAGAAGTAGTATTTAATGGTTCTAATTGAGATTTCAAAGACATTCGAGGTAAGAGAAGGAATTTCGTCAAGAAAGGCGAGGTATACCTTGTGTATCGGAAAGGATTTACAAGGTAATAAGTTAATGATGGCTTAACGATGTCTTAAAAAGTGTTATAACGCTCCTTAGATCGCTACTGATGTGTTAAACAAGTGTTAAGAAGGTTCCATAAGGATTGGAGATCAAACGAACGACGGAAATCATTTCAGGAAAATTGAGTTGTACGATGACTTATATGGTCCGTATAACTTTATGCGGTCCGTATAACAGCCAACAGGAAGATGTCTTCCATGATGGTGAACCACGGTTACTTATACAGACCGTATAATGTTATACGGACCGCATAATGTTATACGGACCGTATAAGTGTCCGTAGAAGTCCCAACGGGCTGAGTTACTCCCAAGTATTTAAATGTGATCCCACTTCATTATTTTCATTTTCCACACTTCTCCACTTCTCTCCAAGGCTCTAGAACATTCGACACATTTCATATACAAGAATTCAAGGGAAATAAAAGGTTCATATAATAAATTCAAGTGAATCAAGTATAAGGAAGCTCTTAGGGGTTGTTAGAGTCAAGAAAACTTTATGGATTGAAGCAAGGGTTTTTCTTCAAGCGAAGTATTTCCATCCAAAGGCTATTCCTTCGCAACCAAAGGTAAGTTTTATGATCATTTCATGTTATTTGGACTATGGAGAGGTTGAAAGACTTGGATTATGGAAGGAAATAGAAAATGGGTTACAAACATGAGAATAGTGACATTGTGAAGTAATAACTTAATATGAGTCATGATTCTTGACATGTTGCGATTATAATTATGTTATAAATGATATTAAGAAAATGGGAGAAACATTATATGAGGATGAAAGAAATGTTGTATTATGTCCATGGTTGTGCATGCCCTTGAAATGGAAGTAAGAGGATCGAATAATGTATGGTTGAGAAATATTGTTGGATATGATATTAGGAACGTTATTATTGATGATTGGGAGTTGTTATATGATATGGAGAAATTACTAGAAACAAAGAATATGCGGCCCAATGTTCTCTAGCTTTAGTTCAAGTATGCTTATGTTATCGATTATCTAATATTAGTATGAACTCTCTTGAAGGTAGAAACGTGAATATTGGAGGGGAACGTTCAAGTGATAAAGTAGCTAAACGAAAAGGTATGTGAGGCTAGTCCCTTCTTTCTAAAGCATGATTCGTGTGACATGATTTTTCCCTATCTCTTCATGACTTTCTTACATCCTGAAAACTATGAGTCAATATTGATAAAGAGTTTCATATGAGATATGATAAGAGACACATTACGAGTATGATAATGATGATGAAGAGTCTAAGTCTGAAGATTCTAAGACCCATGATATGATGTTTCTACAGAGCTAATGATCCTAATTGTGATTCTTTGTTGTTGTTCATTGTGCTGCACTCACCTTATATGTTAATTCCTTCAAGGTGAGGCAGAATTCTTATGAAAAGTCATAATGGAATCGGGGGTTCACGACCTTACGTCACCTCGATAGAGTATAGTCTGGCTTGAGTTTTTATGCATAATTCACGATGAGTATATGATGATGATATTACACCGCGCCTATATGGCCGGGCAGACACCGCTAAAGCGGGGAGCGTATACACCATGTCTAGTTGGCATGGACAGACACCACTAGTGGGCGGCATGAGATGGTTACCCCGAACGCGGGAGGCCTGGACATGGGCTAATGATGATCACACCGTACCTATATGGTCGGGCAACTTATACATATATGCATACATAATATGATGATGTTTATAAAGTAAGTTATCATGCATCATTTCTTTCTTAAGTGACAGTCAGTTACAGGTTGCTCTTCACTCGATGTCTCCTTACTTCATTGATATGTCATTATTGTTTATGCCTTACATACTCAGTATAATGTTTGTACTGACGTCCGTTTCTTTGCACATTGTGTTCATGCCCACAGGTAGATAGGAAGGTGACCCAGATTCATAGGAGCTATCAGCAGATTTACAGGAGCACTCCATTACCCCGGAGGTGCTATTTTGAGATATTATTTTTGTGTACATGTTTGGGCACGACGGGGTCCTATCCCGTCCTTATGTCTAGTACCTTAATAGAGGCTCGTAGATACGTATGTGTGGGTAATATGGTCTCATGATTCCCTCATTGTATATATATATGCTATTTTGATGGCCCGAGAGGCTCGTGTATACGAAAGTGGACGTGTTCTTGGAAGTGATAATGGTTTTCCTTATAACTAGAAGTGTGATAGTAACAACTGAATGCAGGATAAGTATGATGAGTAATAGAATGAGTGGTGCTTAGTAGTTAGCTACGGGTACCCGTCATGACCCCTAGTCGGGTCGTGACAGTCGGTGCTCAGTCCAAACTTAAGCTTTTAAATGATTAAGATGTTCAAATCTTTTTTCAAAATTGTAATGTTTAAAGGTGATTCAGAATGGCTTGCAAAAGTTAAGACCCCAGACTGAATTGATTGAAATATTTAACTTGTATGGTAAACTAGGTGTTTAGATGGGATTTAATTTAAAGGAAGTGTCAATCTAGTTCTAACCAAAAGGTTTTGGTGGCTACCATTAGGTATGAGAATGAGGTAAAGGGATGAGCTTACCTTGGGAGAGTAATATGTGAGCTTAGGCATGAACTGGAGGTAATGACCAGTGGGGCCTTTGTTCCATTTTTACTGAAAGCAAGAATCAAGAGAGGGATGGGGAGGTGATGACCTCACCCTACCCTGTTTCTCTTTCAGGACCCTGAT
Organism: Lycium barbarum; assembly: GCF_019175385.1. Taxonomy (NCBI): domain Eukaryota; kingdom Viridiplantae; phylum Streptophyta; class Magnoliopsida; order Solanales; family Solanaceae; genus Lycium; species Lycium barbarum. Next base: position 79,818,898 of record NC_083338.1, read on the forward strand.
GTTTCCTTTTCTCCTGAACCTTATTCCCATGGCTTTGGGATTCACAGAGGCCTTATACTTGGTTACAAGTAGTTTACCATGCCTGAGAGGGAACCTTTTGAGAGTTATGTTGTTCAAACCAAGTTAAAACAAAGTGTTAGGGTATGTCACATCTTCTGCCATAATTAAAGGGATAAAAAACTTCCATTGATTAAGTTCTGAGCATATGTTATTAGCAGGACCTAGACCCATGTTTCAGAATTCAAACTTGCCTGCTTTTGAGTTGTTTAAGAATGAATATGTTCAATGCAATCCTCTATGATACATTTATGTTTGACCAGTGTGTGTTGTGTACTAGATAGAGTTTGGATCTAGGAAGAGATAGTTTTAGTTAATATAATATTGGTGGGAATCCTTACTCTTGAACTTGAACTATTGCGTTTATACCTTAATGTGCATTAATATGTAATTTGGATTGAAAAGGTAAAATTGTACTCTGTTTAATAAGGTTTGTCTCTATACTGTTGGTGTGTTTAAAGTCCTATCATGTTTAGAACTATGGAATGAGATAATTTAGCACTGAGTTTGTGTCAAAAATGAAATAGTGATAAGCTGAAATCGGTTTAATGTTGTTGTTTGAGGATATTGTGAGTACTCTTAAAACATTTTGAACCACTTGGAAAAGGGTAGTCTTTTCAAGACATCTCAAAGAGGGGGTAGGGAAGAGTCAAGCTTAGCTTGTCTCATAGTACCTACCCTCCAAATGAGGGGCGTCATGACATAGCCTATGGCCCATGGGGGCATTCCTGTCATGAGGGTGCATTGGTCTTCCTTGAATCTCACCATTTTATCTAAGGTTGGAAATAAAAAAGGTTGTGTTATATCCTGTGTTTTGTGCATTCGGAAAATTAGAAATGAGTTTGACTTGAAGGAAATAAGGCTATGTTTATTTTATCTAACATACGTGTGTGATATTTATGAGAAATATTGTTGCGGAAATACGGAGGAAGGCCAAGGGCAAAATTTGGAATTTTGGAAATTTGTTCGGGAATTACAAAATAAGATTTCTAATTAATTGGGCTCAAGAAAAATGAGAAATATTTGAGGCCCAAGAGTTGAGGGTGGCCGGCCAAGTCTTTGGCCCAAGCCCATAATTAAATGGTTCATGTGATCAATTGATATAAGGGGGCAATTACACATGTTCATCCATAGAACATTCAAGAAGATGAAACAAAAGAAAGAGAGCAAGGGCAAGAGAGGGGTTTCGGCCCCTTCAAGAAAAAGAGAAAAACTTTCCAAGTCCTTCAATTGTGATCCAAAAATCATAATTTTCTAGCAATATTACTAACTCAAGGATGCTCTTCAACATGGTATAAGCTTTAAGGAAAGAAAGTGCTTATGTTGGCAAGTGGAAGTTTGAAGAAAAAGGTAAGATTGCAATTCTTTTGTGTTATGGAATAAGTATATATGTTGTAAGAATTTGAATTGGATGAAAATTGTGGAGTTGTGATGTGTGTGTGCATAGCCGTGCATGTGTCTGAGTAGGTGCATGGCCGTGTGCCATGGGGATGATGGATAGTGAGGAATTAAATTCCATTTAGTTTGTTAGTTGTGTTGTTGTGGTGTTTGTGATGTAAATAAGGGTTTAATGAATCAAGTTGGTATTGAAAATGGTTGTGGGTCGTTATGGGAAATTATGTGATTTTTAATAAAGATTTTATGTAATTGTGGAAGTAAGATTCAAAAATGAGAATTATTGTTGTCATTAATGAATTTGGAGGAAAACAATGTGATTTGGTAGTTTCGTTGCATTTGTAGAAGTTTCGGATGGAATATGGAATTGGCGGGAATACTTGAATCCATGATTATTGTTTAGAATGCTATTGAAATATGTTTGAATAATCTTGAACTAGTTAATGAATATGGAAAATGTTGATATTAGTTTGGAATTGTGGAGTTGGAATGGAAGGGTTGCATTATGTAGAAAAGAAGACTAGTTGTGTTAGAATGTGTTTGGTTGTGGTTGTTGGTATTGTTGTGTTGTTGTTGTTGATATTTTGGGTCGAGATGATTCTCGGGGATGTGGAATTTATAAGGGAAATGCTGCCGAAATTTCGGTAGACAAATATGGATTTAAGACTTGAAATTCTAAAAGCTTGAAACTCATATTTGGCAACTATGACCAATTGTAGATTTTGGACGAAACGGGAGTTGAGTTTGGACGAGCGTAAGACGCAAGTAAGGTATGTAAAGCTATTCCTTTCCTTCTTTTGGCATGTCCTAGATTTACTAGGTTGAGATTTGAGCCTCGGGGACAATTCTGATCATAGAAATCCGAGTTTGATTTTTGGTACTATTCATTCAATGCCATTGAACTATAAATGGTACGTTTTGTTGGAAAAAATGATCAAGCATCCGTAACTTTCACAAATGTAATCTGATCGCTTTGAAACTTTCATGCATGACTCCATAGAGTCTAATGTTCGTGATTCATGTCCGCCACCTCGACTTGACCCGAGGTGGGCCCACTAGCTAAGAGATTTCCTTCGTTTGTCCTATCCGACTTACTTTGGTATAATGTTAGGAAGGAACTTTTGTTTATGATTCTGGCTATCAAAGAATGGTATTTTAGTGGCTTCGTTTGATGTGCTCCATAAGTTATTTGAAAGCTCCACGATGTGAATGATACCAAATTTTCAGAAAACGGCTTATGAAGTATATTTTCGAAAGTTTGTAAATTTAAAGGCTTATATCTTTTGTATACTACTTCCGACGGACTCGATACTTACTTTGGACTTTCTGATCTCAAAATATATGTATACGTACTTATTTGTCGAGTCTGGGAATTTAATTATGTATATGCATATGATTTCCGCACTACTCCGCTCGTGCCTGCTATTATGACATCGTTCGCCGGTTCCCGGGCCGGTTTTGTGATCGTGCGCACTATGATATATTCGGCAGTATGCTGTGTTACGGTTCCCGAGACCTCGCCATAGGGTCGGGTTCCGTTTACGGAGTTATGCTGTGATATGGCTTATGATATGTTGTGATGATGTGTTACGTATGGGGTTGTACGGAGATTTGAAACCTTCTGGAGTTATGCTGTGTTGTGGCACCAGCGTCGGAATGGTGACCACGTTCCTGAGCCTTATGCATGATTTCTGTTTGCATTATGTAGATATGTCTTCAGTACGGGTTTTGATATATTGATCCGGTATTTTCTCTCTGTACCCTTCACTTCAGTTATGGTTTGGATTTCTGTACTTTATGCTTTACATACTCAGTACATCTTTCGTACTGACCCCCTTTCTTCGGGGGGGCTGCGTTTCATGCCCGCAGGTACAGTGGTTCGAGATCCGCCAGTGTAGGCCACACATTCTGCTATCACAGAGTGCTCCTTTTGATTCGGATGCCATATGTTGGTACATATCTTTTATGGTGTATATGTCTCCGTATATTTGACTGTTTGGGGTACGGCGCGGCCCTGTCCCGTCATATGATTTCGTTATGATTCTTAGAGGCCTGTAGTCATATATGTGGGTCATGGGTCATGTGTGTGTTTGTTTGTGTATGATCTGCGTCTTAGCGCAGTTCCGTTTGCTATTATGGCCAAAACGGCCCATTTGTCTATATACGTATATGTATCTGGCGATGTATATTCTGCCAACCTATCAGATTTGGATACTGCCAGAATGGACTGTATATTTGTATATGTGCATATATTCGGCGATGCATATTCCGCCGCTTCTTTTGGTTCTGATGTGATGTTTTGTACGCGCAATCGCGCAAGATAATATTTGTTTTTAACTCTGTTTAAAATGACGAATATGAAATCTGAGTCAAGCTATAATATGATGATTTGGTTTGTATGTCGGTTTGGGTGTCCAAGTAGGGCACCAGTCGCGGCCCACGGGGCTGGGTCGTGACAGAAGTGGTATCAGAGCGGTTTGTCCTCGGAATGTCTACAGGACGTGTCTCGTAGAGTCTTGTTTATCGGTGTGTTGTGCACCACATCTATAAACAGGAGGCTACAGGACATTTAGGGTGTTACCTTTCTTTGGATCTTAGATCGTGCGATAGAGCCAGCCGTAGGAAATGAATTCTTTCTTTTACTAACCCTTGATTTCAGCCGAAGAACGGTATCGACAGAAGACAGTGACTGATGATATTGGAAGCTACACAGTACACAGGTAAGTAATGGTACGAAAGATGTGTATTCGGGAAGTTATTTGAAGTATGATTGAAATGTAAAGTGAAGATCGAAAAGGGCAATAAATAGGAAAGTGCCTCCGATGCCGTTTGAGTTAGGAATGTGAGGTAAGTTTTGACATTTTCATACGATTATTTGAAATTGTTAGCCCTGTGTGACTATGACACGATATGATACAATATATATATACGTATATGTGTTGGCCCTATGAGGCATGGTTGGTATTTCTGCGTGCAAGTGTTGGGATAGTAAGAAGTACAGAGGAACCTCTGCCCAAATTTTTCCAAATTTATAAAAAGGAAAGAGAGTAATTGAGTGGAAGATAAGGAGATCAAAATGTCAGCAAGGTGAAGAATAAGAAACGTAAGTAAGCAGAGCCTCAAAAAGCGCCGACGGGCAAAGCACGAAATTATTTACAAAAAGGAGCTGGAATGTAATAGTGCAGGGAAAAAGGGAAACCTATGGTATGGAATGATGAATCATGTGAATACCAAGTAATTCAATTATCGAGAAAACAGAACGACAGATAAAGAACGGGTATGGAGGAAGGATATGATCACTAAAAGATAATTGCTACGTTAATTATATTATTTGAGGACCAGCTATCAGATAAGATTTTGTACTATGTAATCGAGAGTTCTCATCGCCTCATAAAAAGAAACTCCCCCGAAATGCTTGTGGGACCCTATAAGGCCAATCTAACATTCGAGGACGAATGTTCTAAAGGGGGGGAGAATGTTATATCCCGTGTTTTGTGCATTCGGAAAATTAGAAATGAGTTTGACTTGAAGGAAATAAGGCTATGTTTATTTTATCTAACATACGTGTGTGATATTTATGAGAAATATTGTTGCGGAAATACGGAGGAAGGCCAAGGGCAAAATTTGGAATTTTGGAAATTTGTTCGGGAATTACAAAATAAGATTTCTAATTAATTGGGCTCAAGAAAAATGAGAAAAATTTAAGGCCCAAGAGTTGAGGGTGGCCGGCCAAGTCTTTGGCCCAAGCCCACAATTAAATGGTCCATGTGATCAATTGATATAAGGGGGCAATTACACATGTTCATCCATAGAACATTCAAGAAGATGAAACAAAAGAAAGAGAGCAAGGGCAAGAGAGGGGTTTCGGCCCCTTCAAGAAAAAGAGAAAAACTTTGCAAGTCCTTCAATTGTGATCCAAAAATCATAATTTTCTAGCAATATTACTAACTCAAGGATGCTCTTCAACATGGTATAAGCTTTAAGGCAAGAAAGTGCTTGTGTTGGCAAGTGGAAGTTTGAAGAAAAAGGTAAGATTGCTATTCTTTTGTGTTATGGAATAAGTATATATGTTGTAATAATTGGAATTGGATGAAAATTGTGGAGTTGTGATGTGTGTGTGCATAGCCGTGCATGTGTGTGAGTAGGTGCATGGCCGTGTGCCATGGGGATGATGGAAAGTGAGGAATTAAATTCCATTTAGTTTGTTAGTTGTGTTGTTGTGGTGTTTGTGATGTAAATAAGGGTTTAATGAATCAAGTTGGTATTGAAAATTGTTGTGGGTCGTTATGGGAAATTATGTGATTTTTAATAAAGATTTTATGTAATTGTGGAAGTAAGATTCAAAAATGAGAATTATTGTTGTCATTAATTAATTTGGAGGAAAACAATGCGATTTGGTAGTTTCGTTGCATTTGTAGAAGTTTCTGATGGAATATGGAATTGGCGGGAATACTTGAATCCATGATTATTGTTTAGAATGCTATTGAAATATGTTTGAATAATCTTGAACTAGTTAATGAATATGGAAAATGTTGATATTAGTTTGGAATTGTGGAGTTGGAATGGAAGGGTTGCATTATGTAGAAAAGAAGACTAGTTGTGTTAGAATGTGTTTGGTTGTGGTTGTTGGTATTGTTGTGTTGTTGTTGTTGATATTTTGGGCCGAGATGATTCTCGGGGATGTGGAATTTATAAGGGAAATACTGCCGAAATTTAGGTAGACAAATATGGATTTAAGACTTGAAATTCTAAAAGCTTGAAACTCATATTTGGAAACTATGACCAATTGTAGATTTTGGACGAAACGGGAGTTGAGTTTGGACGAGCGTAAAACGCAAGTAAGGTATGTAAAGCTATTCCTTTCCTTCTTTTGGCATGTCCTAGATTTACTAGGTTGAGATTTGAGCCTCGGGGACAATTCTGTTCATAGAAATCCGAGTTTGATTTTTGGTACTATTCATTCAATGCCATTGAACTATAAATGGTACGTTTTGTTGGAAAAAATGATCAAGCATCCGTAACTTTCACAAATGTAATCTGATCGCTTTGAAACTTTCATGCATGACTCCATAGAGTCTAATGTTCGTGATTCATGTCCGCCACCTCGACTTGACCCGAGGTGGGCCCACTAGCTCAGACATTTCCTTCGTTTGTCCTATCCGACTTACTTTGGTATAATGTTAGGAAGGAACTTTTGTTTATGATTCTGGCTATCAAAGAATGGTATTTTAGTGGCTTCGTTTGATGTGCTCCATAAGGTATTTGAAAGCTCCACGATGTGAATGATACCAAATTTTCAGAAAAAGGCTTATGAAGTATATTTTCGAAAGTTTGTAAATTTAAAGGCTTATATCTTTTGTATACTACTTCCGACGGACTCGATACTTACTTTGGACTTTCTGATCTCAAAATATATGTATACGTACTTATTTGTCGAGTCTGGGAATTTAATTATGTATATGCATATGATTTCCGCACTACTCCGCTCGTGCCTGCTATTATGACATCGTTCGCCGGTTCCCGGGCCGGTTTTGTGATCGTGCGCACTATGATATATTCGGCAGTATGCTGTGTTACGGTTCCCGAGACCTCGCCATAGGGCCGGGTTCCGTTTATGGAGTTATGTTGTGATATGGCTTATGATATGTTGTGATGATGTGTTATGTATGGGGTTGTACGGAGATTTGAAACCTTCTGGAGTTATGCTGTGTTGTGGCACCAGCGTCGGAGTGGTTACCATGTTCCTGAGCCTTATGCATGATTTCTGTTTGCATTATGTAGATATGTCTTCAGTACATGTTTTGATATATTGATCCGGTATTTTCTCTCTGTACCCTTCACTTCAGTTATGGTTTGGATTTTTGTACTTTATGCTTTACATACTCAGTACATCTTTCGTACTGACCCTCTTTCTTCGGGGGGGGTTGCGTTTCATGCCCGCAGGTACAATGGTTCGAGATCCGCCAGTGTAGGCCACACATTCTGCTATCACAGAGTGCTCCTTTTGATTCGGAGCCCATATGTTGGTACATATCTTTTATGGTGTATATGTCTCCGTATATTTGACTGTTTGGGGTACGGCGGGGCCCTGTCCCATCATATGATTTCGTTATGATTCGTAGAGGCCTGTAGTCATATATGTGGGTCATGGGTCATGTGTGTGTTTGTTTGTGTATGATCTGCGTATTAGCGCAGTTCCGTTTGCTATTATGTCCAAAACGGCCCATTTGTCTGTATACGTATATGTATCTGGCGATGTATATTCCGCCAACCTATCAGATTTGGATACGGCCAGAATGGCCTGTATATTTGTATATGTGCATATATTCGGTGATGCATATTCCGCCGCTTTCTTTTGGTTCTGATGTGATGGTTTGTACGCGCAATCGCGCAAGATAATATTTGTTTTTAACTCTGTTTAAAATGACGAATATGAAATCTGAGTCAAGCTATAATATGATGATTTGGTTTGTATGTCGGTTTGGGTGTCCAAGTAGGGCACCAGTCGCGGCCCATGGGGCTGGGTCGTGACAGGTTGGGAAAGGTTAACTTGTCTAAATGTCTAAGGGAACCTAGCAAATTAGGAAAAAGAAATTGGTTATTTTGAATGGAGTGATTTTTGCTTTCTTTCTAAGGGAAACGGACTAGTTTAAGGCTGTTGCAAAGAGTTGTTTTAAACTTTATGCCATTCTTTCTTCTGTGAGACTTGATGACATATGTAGCTGCTCATTTCTCTGTTTATTCAAGTGGCAATTTACATGAAATCTTGTTGTGTATATGCTCTTACTACTGCTTGACTAAAACAAAGGTTCGTTTCTGTGGGTTTTCCTGGGAATATAAATTTTACAGTCTCAATTCATTAATGTTGTTTTAGTTCAGACTTCTTGGTGTTCCAACCCTATTTGGTGATCATAAGTTATAGGATTTTTTCTCTTTACCTGCTTCTCCCTACTGTGTTTTTGTTAATTGCATTAAGCAGTTCTCACACTTACTACTATGAGGTCTGCTAACATGTGAGGCTGGTGAATCATTTATTTGGTGTGTATAAGAGTTAAGTTATACTTGAATTAGCTTTGGATTTATATCTGGAAACTCTTCTAAAGAGTAAGGATTAATTAGGTGAATAAAATGATCTTGAGTTTAAAATTCGAATACAAAGAGTTTGAACACATAGAGAATATGCATAGGCTAAGGAAAAGGACGAGGGATATACATGTAGTATACACTTGATATACATATCACATGTGTATATCATAGTATACTTTGTGTATATAAGGGAACATGCTAGTTATAGACAGCATGTATTCATGAATAAAAGAGATAGAAACTTCACCTAAGCTCTAAACTTTCAAATGGATTTTCTTTGAGAAGGCAGTTGGGCCTAGCCCAATTCAGGATTAATTGGAAAACTGCCAAGTTTTCATTAAACCCTAAGGGCAAAGGAAAAAAAGGATGGTTTGTTCGCATCACCTATTGACTAAGTGTTTTGAAGCAGTTATGTTATTTTTATATACCATTGCATTACAATATCTTCCCCAGTCTCCATGTCCTGACTTTTAGTTTACATTAGATTATTTCCCTATGTGGTGATGCTTGTGCACTATTCTGGGGCTCTGATTATATACTATGGCAACACTGGTTTGGGGAGTTGAGGTGGTTTAGGGGGATAGGTCTTAGCCATTCCCCGATGTCTAGCCATGCCTGGGGTTGATGAAACCCCTTGGAAGCTCTAAAAAGCGTATTAAACGGATTAACCCGGACCAACTATGAGTTAAGCATGAACAAAATTTATTTACCCCATGTTTTAAATGAATTTTTCATCTTTACAAAAACTACTACTATCCTTATATATGAAAGGAACAAATTGTATCCGGATATTATAAATCCGAACCTAAATACCCTATATGTAAGGGGAATACATTCAATTCTTTTCCTAAATTATATGCATAATGACACACTTTTACGGGAAATAAACACCAAATAAACAGTTCCTGCAAATACTCACACATTAGAATTTGAAGGTCAACCGTATTGTACTGATCCTTAATACTAGGGTGCCTAACACCTTTCCTAGGGGATCACCAGAACCCTTACCTAGAACTTTGGATTAAGAAGGATTATTCACGGTGTATGAATAAACCCTTCAAAACTGGTTTTCCTAATTTCCTAAAAACTTAGGTGGCGACTCTTTTAAAACAAAGTCCGAAAGAGCACCATCTATTTCAAAGTAGCTTTTTTGAGCGCTAACCTTGCCCGTAAAAATGTGAAACGTCATAGATGTCGACTCTACTGCGGACTTAAAGGTTCTAACCATAAGAATTCCAATAGAATGTGGTTATATTTTCTTTAATTGTTTATATGCTTACTTTCCCGCAATTAACAACTGTCATTGCATGCATATCATAACTCCGCCACTCCTGGCTTTTATTTGACACTTTGTTCCAAAGGAGACTTCGCAGAGCACGCAGTCATACCTTCAGTATAAAACCAAAATATTTCTTTTGGAACCGTTATGAGGCGTGGTTGGTTCGTGGTCGTCCAACAGCCCTAACGGTTCAGCCCTAGTTGTCAGCTCGGGTTCCCGATATTTTGTGAAAAGCCCACTCTAGTAAAACTAGGATAGAGCTAAGCCAAATCCCTACTGAACTAGAGCATTCATATCTTGACGAGCTTTGGGTATCTCAGATCTATCTAAAACTCATTAAGAGAGACAACCCTGTGTTCGGACGGTCTATGACCCGAAGAGTACCACATCTCATATATGTGCTATTTGGAAGCATGTTTTGTGCCTATGTGATGAACCATTGACCCTACGGGGATGCAGGAATCTTAATTGTGTTTGGTTTCGTAGATGGAAGGTAGAATCGGTTTTGACATTGTTACCGAGGCTCCGGACTTGTTGACGGATTGGTGGGAATGGTTGGGTGATACCCATCGAAGGGCAGTTAACTGAACTCTAGGTCACCTACCCTGTATCATGACAATGAAGGGTCATCCAGAACTAATAGAGGTATTGACTGGCATTGGGACGACAAGTAAATGTTGTTCTGTTTCGGTGATATCGAAACGACTCCGACCCTGGAAGAGATCAGGGATGCCATAGACAACAATCAAACCTGTCTAAGGAGACAACACAAACCAGATCACAGCCTGTTATTCCTATAAAGGCCCACCATTGGCCAAATCATGAAGTTTCTTGCATTGACTGAAGCTCCTTGGGCACAAGGACCCACTGTAGCCTTTAGGGATCTGTACCGAAGGTTCGGAGATGTCACTAGGTATACTTGTATCAGAGGGAGTTTAGGAGTATAGAAGAATGGGAAGCTGTTAGACCTTAGACATTTGTCATAGCCCTACTAGGCACTATGGTATTCCCAAAGAATGAATCGCTGGCCATAGACACTTGAGTAATCCACTTGGCCTATTCTATCTTCTATGGTATAACCAAGGATCAGGAACAATGTATTTTGACCTGACACCCATCATCCTGGCAGACATTTTCTGAGCTTTAGACAAATGTCGGAATCGTTTCTGATACTTCCAAGGATGTAACATGTTGCTACAATGGTGGATTATCAAACACATCAACATGGCTGAAGGAGTCCAGTATCTGAGCAACAACAACAGGATTGACCGCCTTACAAATTATTGTCCAAACCTTGGTTAAATGTCCAAAGGGGTGTGGGTTTGTTTCTTTGCAGAGTTGATTGAAGCTAAGATCCAGTGGATGTTCCTTGACTTCATATCCGAAATCATGGTGGTTCGAGGCATAAATTGTTCCTTTGTGCCTTTAGCAGGGGTTCGAGGAATCCACCCTTATTATGCATCTCGGGTTTTAAGGCAATTTTGTAGAAGACAAGTGATACCTCAGGTAGGGAACCCCGAGCAGTTCATTATCTAGCACGTAGAGCATAAAATCAATAATGCTAATGTGATCCTCAGGGAGTGGAATGGTTGTGTAATTTGGGGTCTAGGGTATCATGAGTGGCTACAGGGACACTTGGCCCGTGCATACATCCCAGGGTCCATACATCCTCACGATACCCAAGAAGAAGAGCGTTTGTAGGAATGTTTGGAAAGCACGGCTGAGCATTTGGCGAAGATTTCTGGTGATAATTATGATGGAGATGTACCAAGCATGACTTCGGATTCAGACCACCCTTCGGAGGGTCAAGAAGGCCAAGACAAGCCAGGCCTCGACATCCGCCGCTAGAGGAGAACCCTACTGATTTATTGCTTTATATCAAGCCCCATGCTTGCTTCATCATCTTTGTAATCCCTTCAGGGAAGATACTTTATTGTTATTTATAAACTAATGATGATTTTTCGGAGCAATGGTTCATCTTCACAAATGGAACTTGCATGTTCCAAGCGATTAAGAGAGCCTTAACTAAAAAAGGCCTTATGAACGCTAGTAGTATAAATATCTGCAAATTACATAAATGCTTGCAACATGCTTCACATGCCTATTTGCTGTGTGTGTTATCATATATTAAATCTTGAGTACATTTGATCCGATGATCTAAACTACGCACCCACAAGAAAACCACGAAGCTTAAAACTTACCCAAATATATCTCGACTAAAGGTTGACTTACAATAGTAAACCAAGAACAACAAGAAACGCGGACTTTGGGAGAGACGGCTGAGATGCTGAGGGATAAGGTGCTACAAATAGAAAAGCACCTCCAAGAAATAGAGACGAAAATTAGGGAAGTTGACATATTACTGGAGATGGTTGGGAACCCGCCAGAGGGTATACCCCAAGATAATATTATGGAAATGTCCTGGAAGAAGTAAGGGAAGTGGTGCTGAACTATATGCCCTTAGAGAGGAGGCCTATGATGCTTAGAGAGGAGACCCCGGAAGGAGTAAATGAAAAACAAGAAGCTAGATCAGACCCATGGGTGACAGAATCAGATCCACAAGAGGAGTCAGAGCCTTAAATGGAAGCCTCCAAACCCATTGAGGAAGAAGAACTAGAAGAAGGAGAAGAAGAGCCCCATGATATGGAGGAGGAAGAATTAGAGCCTGTCGACATAGAATTCGAGAGAGAAGTGGAACCATTTGAGATGTTTCTCGAGTTTGCAGAAGAAGATAATGATGTGAACGATGAATCTGACTACTATGCCCCAACCAACGAGGGATCTGACTTCTATGCACCCTCACCTATGTTGGTACCTGTTATCTCCACTATGGCGTTAGAGAATTTTGGGAGGGCAGGCCCTTTCGAACCCGCCTGGTGGGGCATAACTTTAAAAGCCCATTTCTCCCCATTCAGAGTGGCTCCGCGGCCCGTCACCTGTAAGGAATTCTATGAAAGGATGGTCACCAAGGGAGTCTCTTGCACCACTAGGGCCAGGTTAATGTCGCCCGAGTTGGTGTACACATACAAAAGGTGCCCGTTTCACAGCAACTAGGCGGGTCATACCCTGAATGAGTGTCTGGGATTAAGGAGGAGAATTTTTAGATTGATCGATGACAGGATCATTGGGACTTTGCGGGGGCCACACACCCTGCTAGTCCATGACCTTATTATCCCTGGAGTCACCGCGAGAACTCAAATCTAGCAATATGATTTCACAATCTTCGAGGAATTGTACACCCGCATCTTCTCAACTTTAGCTACTTTAAGAAAGATTAGACCTGTGGAACTTGCCCACGAGCCCGCGCCATTAGTGCCTAACAGGAACAAGTTTTGCCTGTATCATACTAGAGCTATGGAGCATGACATAGAAGAGTGCCACACATTCAAGCTCAAGCTCGAGCATAAGATCAGTATAGGAGAAATCTTGGTCATCCTCCCACCACAATACTAAGAAGAAAGGGAAACGAGAAAGCCAATTCGTAAGGACAGTGACTCACGGAGCTATATTTTTGGTAGATATTAGGTGTCCCTATTTTTGCACATAAAAAGTTACCCCTCTCCCCATAAATATTGTAAGGAACCGCGCCGACGTGATGTCCCTATGGAGGGATACACGGGAAGCCCTAGCCGGGCTTGGTCTTGGGATGTCTTTAGCTAGGTTTAGCCCAAAGGATATTTAGGAAAAATGTATATCCTTCTATTATAAAACGAACTACGATAGGGCCCGATTTCCCCTGGTGGGATATGTAGGCAGTCTACATAAGATTCGGCCCCTATATAATATAAATTATACTTCCCCCCTCCCTCCCCCCCCCCCCCCCCCCCCACCCCTACCTCCCCAATTTTATTCTGCAGCAAGAAAGGGTTTTCCAGAGTAAGTCAGCCATAAAGCCCATTGGACCAAGATTCACCCAAACATTAAAGGCCCATAAATGTCCGAACCTTTAGACCAAAGGATCAAAAGTATTGAACTTCAATATATGACTTTATGTGCTATGTGAGCATTAAATATCAATATGTGATATTTTGCCTTTATAATTTGTGTTAAGTAACTAACTTTATCTACCGTTGAGTTATTCTTATCTTATAAAACGAGGTTGATTAGCATAGTACCAAAACCTGCCATACTTCACGTGATCCAAAGCCGCGTTACCATCCCTCTCAGATAAAGGAAAAAAAGATAGCTGGTATACCCGATAATGGAAATGAGCTCTCTCTCCGTGATGGAGATGCCCAAGACCCGCAAGAAGCATCAGCTCAAAAAGATGTGATAGCAACATTACTGAATGCCGTCACGGCCCTCTAAGAAAATGTGGCCAGGAATGAGGCAATCAATGCAGACAAGGAGCCTCAATAGAGGAAAGGAGGCCTCCTCCTCCCTTTCCTTCGTCAAGCTCCTTAATGCCCGATCACTTTCCTATATACCCACTGGGGACCATCCCACCCCCACTAAGCTCCACCAATCCAAACCACGTTGGTGTTTCCTATGGCACTCCACTACCAACAAAATACACTCAAATCCCAGGAATCACTTACTCAGTCCCTTCTTACCAGATTCCTCAGTCGGTTTTCGCTAATTCGAGAAACTAATTATGTGCTCCAACCCCTCCAACTGATCAAACCACCACTACCTCGCTCAACCATACCACTCACCAAGTATCATTCTTCACTCCCAACATCCCAAATGAATTCTCCCCTGGGCATAAAGAGCTAGATCATTACGAAGAAATGGAGAAGGCCTGGAGGGACGAACAGGATAAGCGTGAGAAAGATATGGAGAAAAAGATGGAAAAGTTGCTGGAAAAATCCAACAGGTCCGTAAGGAAGGCTACAGGTCTGAAATATGATGACATGTGCTTTCATCCGGATTTGGATTTACCAGAAGGTTTCAAAATCACAAAATTCGAAATGTTTAACGGGACAGGGAATCCCAAGGCACACCTCCGATCCTACCGTGACCAATTGGTCAGAGTGAAGAAACGAACTGCTGATTATGCGACTATTCAGTTGTAGTCTGACCGGAGAAGCCGCTGAGTGGTTCTCAACTCAAGATATGCGCCAATGGCTCACTTGGGAGGACATGACAGAATCCTTCATAGAGATATTTTTCTTTAATGTCGAAACAGTACCTGACCACTACAACCTTGAAAAGGTCAAACAGAAGTCAACAGAAAACTATAGAGAATTTGCCAGCAGGTGGAGGGCAGAAGCAGCCCCTGTGCAACCATCAATGTGCGAGGGAGAGCTAGTATCTATGTTCATTAGATCCAAGGATCTTGATTTCTATGACAGAATATTATCCATGGCTGGGAGACCATTTGCTGAGTTGGTCAAAATGGGAGAGGCCATAAAAGATGGTCTGAAATCGGGGAAAATAGTTAGTGTCTTCAATAAGGCATCTGGACAAGCTACTGTGGGACGTGGCAAGCATATCCCAGATTCGAAACCGAAGTCTAAAAGAACCGCAATCCTCCCACAAAACTACGCCCGTCATAAATTACTCCACGCCTGTCTGTAATCCAACACCTGTGTATTATGCACAACCAAGCTTCCCCACCACTGTGCCAGCTTACATGGCTCTGCCTAGTATCTGTGTGTATGCTCCTACTTACCAAACACCGCCACAACAAACCTATCAATCACCGCCTCAACAAAATTACCGCCCACTACCAAATAACCAACCACAAGCATATCAATCACCTCAGAATTACCAAAATCAACCACCACCCCCAGCATTGTATGCTCCACGACCTGCTTTCGAGAGAAAGCCAGTAAGAGAATTCACAACACTTCTCGATACTAGGGCTCGGCTCTTCGAAAGGCTATTGGCTACTGGCTTGATCCAGAAGGTCCCTCCAAAACCAGCACAGCCGGGAAATAGGTTCTACAGGGCTGATTAGACTTTGTGCCTATCATTCAGGAGGAAATGGGTACAGCATAGAAGACTGCATAAATCTCAAGCACAAAATCCAGGGTCTAATCGACAAAAGGGAAATCACCATGGAAACCGCGGCTCCCAATGTGAACACAAACCCGTTACCCAATCATGGAAACAACTGAGTCCACATGATTAAGAGGAATGAGGACTGGGAACCGTACAAACATGCTAAGGGCAATGCCTTATAGTCATTACCCATGGGGGACTCGCAAACTCCATGTAATCACACAGAAATATCCACTAGGGATCACATAGAAAATCGTTGCTAGGGTTCATACATAAATCCTTTGTTACTTTTGCCAATTGGGCCCACACAGGGTATCCTTGTTTCCATAGTAACGATTTATGCATATGAATGGATGATATATATATGATTGGATGAGTCTCAAATGAACATGTATAAAAATGAATGCATGCCATGCATGAGATCAATCATGTAGACATCCCAACAGTTACTTGGAATAAACCTGCACATCACAACTCACTCCATTACAGTCTTTTTCCTTCTTAGATGATAAGTAAAATATCCACAGATAGAGATGAGCTCAATAATGCACATATCACAAATTAAGGAATCTACAAGACAAGGCATGGAACCAGCTCAATCAGGTATGTAACAAGAAAACTAGTCGCAGAGTAATAACATATATGATGGCAAGCCCACTTAACAGCTGGCGGAACCAACCTAAATGGATTCTCCTCCACACCATGCCCGAAGGTCAATCATGCTTTCACCGTCAAATATTATTATCTATATATGTTCCCTAATCGAAATCTAATAATGGTAAACCGTAACCTACCTCGAAGCCGAAAAGGAGCCACAAACCATCCATCTTGAGCTTCTTCCCTTTTTGGAACACATCCGAATGGGCGAGGGCTAACCAAATAAGTATTCGATATTAGCAAACGAAACTACGAGCACCCAAGCTTCTATACTCCTAGAAGGACTCAAAAACAACCTTTGTAAAATGACCCTGGGTCCACAAGGGAAAAATCAAAACTTTTACATAAAATTAGTTTACTTGAAGCTTAAACAATCGACAATGTTGGGCTTTAATTCCTCTAATTCGCCAAAATCCCCAAAGTTCAAGGAACACCCAAAAGTTTACCCACTTGAAAATCCAATTTAGAAATGGAGATTTAAGCTGAAAACAGCATGCCGAGCTAAACACTATGAAATCCTTTCAAACTAATCCATGATTTTTGTTTAAGAACATCATCTTACCCACCTAGGGTTTTCCAAGTCAAAAGGGTTTTCCCCCAAACTCAATAACTAACTTCAATTTGACTAATGGAATAATTAGAGATTAGAAATAAGTAATGAAGTAGGGCTTAGATGTTACTCTTTCCAAATCCATAGAAGTAGATAATTTCTCTAAAACCAGCTCTCATACATTTTAGGGGTAAAAATGAGAGAAAATCCTGAAGTGGGGAAATAAATATCAATGTGCTTCAGCGACTTCCGCATGCGTGAGCCACAGCCCGCCTACTCATCGCCGCATCAGCGAAAAATATTTCGCAGATACGAATTCATTAACTCCTCAAGTTTTCGCAGAAGCGGATGTGTTCTTGCAGATGCAGGCTCGCAGAAAAGGCCTGTCGATCGCAGGTGCGAGGCACCAGTTCAGAAATCCTAGGTTGATCAGTTTCTTTCTGAATTGGCTATAGGTACCCTTACTTGCTAATCCCACGAGTGAAATGCTACCAGAGCGAATTTAAACAAGGGATATTTTGGATGACAAGAGAAGGAACTCCTATAATGGCCAAACGGATTGCAATCCAAATTTAATATGGATTTCAATTTCACAAAATTTGTATTTCTACTAATGCCCCATACTTCAAGACTTGCCTGAGAGTAGATTTGTCTAATGTGAGTCGTGGCTTGAAGTCTTATAGAGGACAACTCATTTTATATCAAATGAAGAACACTTGGACAAGCTATGACTTTTTTAAACATGGACCATAGCCAAGAATCTTTAACCAATTAAGGCATGGTATTTTTAGTGCAACAACTCTCAATTAAAGAAAAAGACACAAACTCTAATTTCGGTCGCTTGCACTTTTAATTGTCAAAGGATTATACTTTGCAAGGTAGTAATTTGAGCCCATCTAGTATCCTATCAGCTCCCCCACCTTAGTTGGTCTATATAAGGACCTTAAAGCACAATTCTTATACAATCATAAACAACAGTTGTTTACTTCATGGACTTCTTTGTTTTTGCAACTAACAATATTTGCTCTTTGTTTTCCTTTCACAGATTTTAGCTACTTGTTTCAACATGTGCTTTGATTGCTTCATTTTTCCATATATGTTGGCAGTGGTCAAAGAAATGGTTTGGAAATTTGGTCAAAGAAATGGTCTGACTTTTATTTCCAAAATCAATATTGAAAGATTGCAACAACACAAGAAGTTTCAAATTTGTAAAGCAACGAAGATTGATTTTCAAGACCGAATTTGGTCGGAACGTAAAGCTTCGTGCGTTAGCACCAATATCTGCCATGCTCAACTAGGTGGTTGTGCTAGCTGCTCTCGATCTCTATAATGCAAAACAAAAGCTTTGTGCCAATCTCCTCGATCCATATAGAACCAAAAAAACTTGGTGCAGTTAGCACCATGCGCCTCGATCCGTATGGAAAAAAGATGCTTCGTTCTATTGGAGACGAGATGATCGTATTCCATAATTTGGTGGCACAATGACTATAATTCCTCATTAGAGGCAAAGAAACCATACTCCATCCTTATCCACACAACAACCGTATTCCATCCTTTGCGAGCAAGCTTGTAGCGCATCTCCGCAAAATTTTTTCTTGATGTAGTAGTGATAAAATCACAAGCTGCTTCTTCCTAAAAATTTAGATCCTGAAGTGCCGTAACGTATCAAAAATATACATCAACATTCCTTAAGCACAAGGCAGAATAAATTTTGAAGTTGAACAAAACATCTGCATTCTGATTTTTCAGATTTGACTGCTATGGCGGAAAAATTCATATCCTGAGTTAGAAGTGTTCAAATTTCGAGAATCTTGATCTTACAAGACCGTAATTCAAATTCTGCAATATATCAAAAATTCATAGCCAAATTCATTCTGGTTCACCCTGTTGATACCTAATTTTTGACCTCCCATGATTTATTTTAATTACCCAGAGTAAATTGTGTATTTTCTACAAGTCAAAATGACTTTATAAAATTATTTTTACCATTTCATTTGGCAAAATAACTTCAATAATATTATAAATCATTTAGAAATCAATTTATACATCTTTTATAATTAATATGAAACATTTGCTAAATTCCATCAAGAAGGTAATTTAAAACTATTATTTACATAATTGTTAAAATTATCAGGAAATCAATTAGCAAGCATTTTACTCCATTTAATTCAAGAAGTCTGGTTAATTAAATGAATTAATCATTTATCACTCAGTTCTTTATATTCAGTGTGCATTTGTAAAATTCATTGGAGTCAATCATAATTAATCAAGTGTTTAATTGTGGTTAATTCCATGAATTGTTTATTATGTGGTTAGTTGTGGCTACAATTGAAATGATCAATTGTTGGCTAATTTTGGCCTTAATTGAAATAGCCAAATTCGTGGTTTAAGTTAATTGAGGTCATTATAGCAAAACTAGTCTTTAATTGCTTGATTGGGCTAATTATGGCCATAATTGAAATAACCAATTTCATAATTTAAAGTCACTTAAGGCTATATTTGCAACTTAAGTCTATTTTCATAATTAACCACACTTATTAGTTTGTTTAATTGGGTAATTAATCATGTTTGACCATAATTAAGGGGTTTAAATTAATTGACTTTCTCAATTATGGCCATTTTATTAAAAAACTTTGTGTTTTGCCCCTGTATATACACAAATATACACATGTACACATGCATATACACGTATACATGTGTATATCATGTATGCACGAATTAAATTCCCTCCCCCCTCATTATTCTGGTCAGGCCCAGTCCACATGTGGACCGACCCGGCCCACTTCGCCATTAAAGGGGGTAACACATCTTTCTCCTCTCATTTTAGTCATCCCAAACGAACCCTTAAGAGTTTCCCCTCTCAAAGAGAGGAAACCCTAGCTACCACCCGCCCCTTCCCTCTCTCCCCACGTCATCTGTACCAGAAAGGGCAAAAAAGAGGACCTAAATCGAGCTTTTTAGTCTATGCATGGCTAACAGTGGCAAGAGTATTAATTGGTCTACCACTATTTTCCCGTTTGACCTATACCCAACCCAAAACACGGTATTATCTTCTCTTCCTTCACTTTTTATGCTTTATAATGTTCAAATCCTTAATGGGTTTTGTCTTACCTTCATTTGAATCCGCGATTTTCATTGGTTCGTGAAGAACAGAGCATATAGATCTAGTTCTTGGTCAAATCTGACCGTTTACAAGTTTTGTTGGTTGAATCTCGACCCTTGAACGTGATATAAGGAACTAATTCTCAAAAATTAGCATTTGTCCCACATCGGTTCAAGCTAGGGTTTTTGTATTTTTTAGGGTTCAATAAATAGAACCCCAAAATCACATTATTTCAGACTTTTGACACACAGAATATTCTTGCATATTCACATAAAAAATCAAATACCTAGGTATTTCGGATTAAATTGCTGAAACCTTTAAATTTTGAGTTAGTTTAGTTTTAAAATAGATTTTAATTTACTGTTTGTGTGGCTGAGGTGATTTGGGAGCGACAAGAGTTCTCCAACTCCGTTCTCGATTGGGCTGTGCAATTAAAAGGTAATTTTCCATCCTTTCTTTAGTTTTCTGTATTTATTTTCTTTTACATGCTTCTTATTATGTGATTATGTGTTTATAGCTTAGATTAGCTCAAGTTAAGTTAGTTAATTAGGTCTTATGTTGTTTTATGTGCTTTGTTTATATAGTTTAGTACTAGTTAAGGCTAGTTTAGTTCATAATCATGTTTTTTTCCCCTGTGTAGTATAGCTGCGTAGCCTCTATTATGCATTCTCGTTTTAGATGCTCTATCTAGCTTCCGTGCATTGAATATTAATGCTTATTTAGTTGGTTGCTATGCTCAGGTTCTGCTATAGTTTGAGTCTGCTTGTCTATAAGCATGTAGTTGGTGCATTTGAATTTGTATAATTAGGCAGTTTATATCCCTTTAGTATGGTTCATGTGGATTAGTTTGGTTTTGTTTGAATCTGTATGCCAAGGATATACATGGTTCATCTTAAAGCTTGGGTTGAAAATGTTCCTGTTTATGCTATGATTAGTCCTACAGTAGTTTAATGAGGTTGTTTGAGAATCACAGAGTTGATTGAAGGCTTATGAGGTCTAAATGACTTAGTATCATAGGTTTAAGTATTAATTTAGATTAAAGGGGGGCTTTTAGTTGATTGTATGCATAAAACCTCTTTCTTATGGTCTGTTTTGTACCCATAATATATTTAGGTCATGTAAAATGTTGGGTCTAATCACTAGAAATGATAGGATAAAGTCTAAACTTGTTATATCCCGTATTTTTATACGTCGAGTTATTCGTAAGAGAATCGACTCAAGTTAAAGACGAGATCATTTTCGGGCACGAAATAGAAATATTTAATTTCCGGTCTCTATTAGAAAATGAATTGTTTATAAATTTTACTTAGTGTAAAAATATTAATGGAAAGTTGGGATTAATTTACCATGATTAAGATTTAATTTTTTCACTAAACAAGTCATTAGTGCACAAAGTGGGCCCCACCAAGACATGTGGCCAAATTTAATTGGCTCAAGCCTTGGGTGGGCCACGTGTCCAGCCCATGAGCGGCATCTAAATGGGAAAATGATGACTCACAAGTCCACCCAAACCCTCATTTCATCTTCCACAACAAGCTAGAGAGAGAGAGAAGACACAAGCAATGGCATTCGGCCATGGCTAAGAAAATAGAGGCTCAATTTGTTGATCCAAAAAATCAGATTTTCCAAGTATTCCCAACCCTTGAAGGTGCATAATAACGTGGAATAGTCGTTTGGAGAAACAAGAACAAGTATTAGTTCATTTCACAAATTCTAGCTAAGTGGAAAAGCCAACTTGTTAAGGTAAGAGTTGATCATTTTTCTATGTGTTTGATGATGAAGTTGGACGTGTGGGGAATATGCAAATGTAAATTGTATTTGTGAAATTATGTGTGTTAATGTTGAAGCATGGTTGAAGCCATGAAATTATGTTACTTGATGTTGAAGCATAGTTGTAACTTGGTAACATGAATTGCATGAATGAAATTATGTATGTTGGTGTTGGAATGTTGTTGAATGCCGTAGGGGATATTTTTAATTGAAATTGATGGACTGATTTGAGTTAATATTTTGGTTGTTGTAATCATGGATTATGTGATGAGAATGAAGAAATTTAATGGTTAGTGTTGGAGTTAAAATTGTTGTGGGTTGTTGGAAGGATTATAGAGATAATAATGTGGTTTACTTGCATATGAATAGATGATGTGGTGTCGTGTGGATGCTGTTGTATTTCCCTGAAATTTGCTGAAAAGATTGCATGAAATAAGGTATAAGAAGTGTATATGGGCTACTTGGTGTGTTGTAAGTGTTCGTTAGAATTTCGAGCATCGTTATGTTATTGTTGGGGGCTGTTTTGATATGTTGTTGTTCTTGTTGAAATAAAATAATTGAAGATATGGTTTTGTCCATATGTTATTGTTGGTATTTCTGTGTCAACAGGAGGGCAATTGGAAATTCGGATTGGCGAATATATAGGGGAAATGCTGCCGAAATTTCTGTAGACAAGTACTAGTTAGAATTGAATTTCTAAGTACTTGTAGCTAATGTTTGGTAATTAATGGCGTTATTGTAGATCGTGGGGAGCCCGAGACTTGAGTTGCGATTAGCTTAGGAGGCGAGCGAGGTATGTAAAGTCTAACCTTTCTTTCTTTTGCCATGACCTTTATGAAAGAGCCAATGACATATATGTATGACTTTAAAGAAAATCCTATTCTTAGAGCTACTAGGATAACTAATATCCTTGACTTCTATAAGCTACCCCATATGGTTTGACGCGTATTTATGATATTCGAAGATTCTAGTTGATATGTTTCTGAATGTTGTTCGAAAAATATTTGATATGGCTAAAGTCTTGGATATATATTTTGATACGTACATATGATTCTAAAGGCTCCATTTGATCTGCTCCATAACGATAGTTGAAAGTTCCATAATATGATGGTTACTCGATTTTTCAAAAAAAGAGCTTCTAAAATGCTTTTAGAAATTCTATACTTCAAAAGTTCGTAACTTTCGTATACTAATTCCGATTGACCCGAAACTTGTTTCTGAGCCTACAGGGGTCGGTAAGTATACATATCCATTGAGTCTTGATTTTGGTGCATACGGTTTCTCACTACTCTGCTCGTGCATACTACTATGATATCGTTCGCGGTTCCCGGGCCGGTTTTGTTATCTTACGCACTGTGTTACATTCGGCAGTATGATGTGTTACGGTTCCCGAGTCCCTCGCCATAGGGTCGGGTACCACTTATATACGGCGTTATGATGTGATATGGCATATGATGTGTTCTGATGTTGTGATATGTTTTGATGATGTGATATGTTCAGGTTTGTACGGAGATTTGATACCTTCTGGAGTATGATGTGTTGTGGCGCCAGCGTCGGAGTGTCGACCACATTCCTGAGCCCTATGCATGATTTTTATTTGCATGATTTATGTTTTCAGAAAAGGTTTTGACATACTAACTCTGTATCCATTTTCCATACTCCTTATTTCAGTTATGATTTGGATTACGGTATTTCATGCTTTTCATACTCAGTACATATTTCGCACTGACCCCCTTTCTTCGGGGGCTGCGTTTCATGCCCGCAGGTACAGACGTTCGTTCTGGTGACCCGCCAGTGTAGGGTACATATTCTGCTACTT
The DNA here is from genome assembly GCF_019175385.1 of Lycium barbarum. Taxonomy (NCBI): domain Eukaryota; kingdom Viridiplantae; phylum Streptophyta; class Magnoliopsida; order Solanales; family Solanaceae; genus Lycium; species Lycium barbarum. Next base: position 79,842,560 of record NC_083338.1, read on the forward strand.
TTGAGTGCTCCTTTGACTCGGAGCCCATACTTTTGGTACATAATTTTCATTGTATATGTCTCTGTATATATGTATGACTATTTGGGGTACGGCGGGGTCATGTCCCGTCATATGTTTCTGTTATGGTTTGTAGAGGCCTGTAGACATATATGTGGGTCATGGGTCGTATTCGTTCGTTTATGTCTGTGATTTGTGTCTTAAGCGGTCCCATTCGCTGTGATGGCCGAAATAGCCCAGGTATGTGTGTCTGGATGTATATATTTGGGCGATGTGTTTCCCGCCAGCCTTGCCGGCTTCTGTATGATATTTTGCTATATATGACCGCTTAAGACGACATCTGATTTCAATATCTGTATAACTTAATGTATGCTGAATACGGATAAGTCTTTGATATACCTATTTGGTAAGTGAGTGTGTATGGGTGTCCAGCTAGGGCACCAGTCACGGGCCACGGGGTTGGGTAGTGACGAAAGTGGTATCAGAGCGGTTTGTCCTCGGAATGTCTACAGGCTGTGTCTTGTAGAGTGTTTTTTATCGGTGTGTTGTGCACCACATCTATAAACAGGAAGCTATAGGACATTTAGGATGTTACCTTTCTTTCATATCTAAGATCGTGCGATAGAGCCCAGCCATAGGAAATGAAATTCCTTATACTAGCCTTTGATTTCAGCTGAAGAACAACATTGACAGAAGAAAGTGACTGATGATATTGGGAGCTACACAGTACACAGGTAAGCAATGGTGCGAAAGAGGCACGTCGGATAAGGTAAGAATATTGAAATATGATTGAAATTTAAAGTTGAAGGATGAAAGAGAAGGTAGATAGGAAGGTGTAACAGGACAGATCGTTAAAGGATCAGGTATGTCTCGAGGTGCGATATGTGAAGTAAGTCCCGACACTTTTATACTTTTTACTGGAAATTGGGAGCCCTGTGTGGCTATGATACGATATGATATATACGTATATATGTTGGCCTTGTGAGGCATTGTTGGTATTTCCTGCGTGCAGGTTTTGGGATAGTAAGAAATACTGAGGAAACTCTGCTAAAATTTTCCTAGAAACCAAAAGAGGATGAGATATAAGTTCGTAAAAAGTCTTGAAGGGTCATGTCAACAGTAGTGGTAAGATTTGACTAGGTTGCAAGTATGTCTGACTTCGAGGAATAAAGTTAACGGTCGAATTGATAGTAATAGTAGTTCTGAGGTCGATATCGATATGGTAAATTTATCATGTTAAATTAAAGCTTTAGGAGATACCCTCCATGTCATCCGTAAGAGGCATCATTCTTATTTGGGAAATTTGATTTCGAAGAAGCAAATATGAGCTGTAAAGTTTGGAATTCATTTGAACGGACCAGAATACTTTCCAGTCATATTTTACCTCATAAAAAGCTCACGTTGAAGAGCAAAAACATCTAGTAATTAAGTTTCACTTTTATTGAGAAGTACAAAGTATATAGCAAGTAGTTCATGAACTAAATAATTCGTTCACAACTCAAGAATAAACCTGGAGGTAAACCATGTGAATCAAGCACTAGAAGTCCTGTGGTGCTTGTCGGATTCTAGTTTTTCTTCTGGTGGTGGTTGGAGAAAGCCTCACAGTGACATTTTATTAGTTCTTAATCAACTAATTAGAGATGGAATTTGTGGAAGGAAAACTCAAACTTGTGAGCTGTCTTAGATCATGTGGTCCACATGTTATTGATGAAATGCTAGGATGATTCGGAACGGCTGGTGATGCTAAGGGATGATTTAGAAAAGATGGAAAATTTTAACAGAATGTTATATTGAGGTATCAACTGAGTTGACAAGCAGGGGTAAATTACGATGAGTTTTTATTTAAAAGAAGTAATGGCATAATTGAGAAAAGAGTACAGAGGAAGAAGAATTGTGACGAATACGAATGTATTGATAAGACAGCTCCTATTCTACAGTGTTACTGGAAAGATGACTCCAAAACAAGAAAAATTCTACCTCAGCTTCAAATGTAGATGGATACGGTAAGTTGCAATCAATTACGAAAGTAGCTGAATTAATGACTCTACAAATAAGGTTATGGGAAGAAGTAACGATGAGGACAAAAGTTGTCTAGACTAATTGAGCAAGAGAAAAGACCGACGGGTTCAAATATCAAGGAGGATCCTATTCGGAGAGTAACTCACTTATATCTCTTGGAAGCATATTCCTGAGGTGTCAAGGGGGTATTGCAACCTAGAGTCATTACTAAGAAGGAGATTCGTGTTCAACTATTCAAAGGGAATATTATAGATAATGCATGTCAGAGCCTTAAAATGATGATTCCAACAAGAAGGTACGTTGCGGGCTATGCGACCTAAATAAAGAGTGGAAGTGGACCTATAAGAACTAGAAGAGAGAATAAGAGGAACCAAATGCGATGATAAACCTGCCCAAAAGAAAGACGGGTCGCTGCGGATGTGCATTGATTACCGACAGCTGAATAAGGTGACTATAAAGAATAAATATCCCCTCCCCCGGATTGATGATTTATTTGACCAGTTGCAGGGTGCTAAATATTTTTCGAAGATAGATTTGCGTTCGGGCTATCATCAGGTGCGGGTACGAGAGGCAGATATTCCAAAGATTGATTTCAGGACCCGATATGGGCATTATGAGTTCAGAGTGATGTCTTTCGGGTTGACCAACGCCCCAGCAGTGTTTATGGATTTGATGAACCGGGTATTCAGGCCGTTTCTAGACATGTTTGTGATCGTGTTTATTGATGATATTCTTGTTTATTCACGATCAGCAGAAGAGCATTCAGATCATCTGAGGACAGTACTTGGCACACTTCGGCAACAGAAATTATATGCTAAGTTCTCCAAATGTGAATTATGGTTAACTTCAGTGGCATTCTTGGGGCATATCGTCGGAGCAGATGGTATTCAGGTTGAAACACAGAAGATCGAAGCTGTAAAGAATTGGCCTAGGCCTACGACACCGACTGAAGTACGCAATATTCTGGGATTAGCAGGGTATTACAGGAGGTTTGTGGAGAATTATGCTTCGATTGTAGCACCATTAACGAAGCTAACTCAGAAGGCAACAAAATTCCAGTGGACCGATGCTTGTGAACGCAGCTTCCAGTTGCTGAAGGAAACGTTGATTACAGCTCCGGTTCTAACTCTTCCCGAGGGGTCAGACATGTATGTTAGTTATTGTGATTCTTCCGGCATTGGGATAGGTTGTGTATTAATGCAGCATGGTCGAGTTATAGCCTATGCCTCCCGGCAGGTCAGACCGCATGAGAGAAATTATCCTACTCATGATCTGGAACTAGCCGCGGTAATTCATGCTTTGAAGATATGGCGGCATTACTTATATGGGGTTCATGTTAATATTTATACAGATCACAAAAGCCTTCAGTACATTTTTAAGCAAAAGGAGCTGAATTTTTGCGGCAAAGAAGATGACTCGAGTTATTGAAAGATTATGATGTTGACATTTTATATCATCCGGGAAAAGCCAATGTTGTAGCAGATGCACTTAGTCGCAAGTCTATGGGCAGTTTGACCGGCGTGCAGCCAGAAAGGAAAGAATTAGTTCGTGAAATTCATCAGCTAGCCAGTCTTGGAGTCCGTTTGGTCGATTCTGGAAATATTGGGGTTTCTGTCCGAGAAGTTGCTGAATAGTCTATTATGGAAGAAGTAAAACGACGTCTGTATGAGGATCCTATTCTGGTACAGTACAGAGATGCAGCCCTTGATAAGGAGAAGACTCCATTCGAGGTTACACCTGACGGAGTATTATTATATAGAGGCAGGTTATGTGTACCTGATGTTGCAGAGCTGCGGTGGCAAATTATGGGAGAGGCACATTATGCTCGGTATTCTGTTCATCCTGGATCCAAAAAAATGTACCATGATCTCAGATGTTTATATTGGTGGGATGGTATGAAAAGGGACATCGCAGAGTTCGTTGCTCAGTGTCCAAATTGCCAACAGGTTAAAATCGAGCATCAGAAGCCTGGTGGGTTGTTACAGGAAATGGGAATTCCGACTTGGAGTGGGAAGCAATTAATATGGATTTCATTACAGGTTTACCACACACTCCTCGGAAGTATGATTCTATACGGGTTATTGTTGATAGGCTGACAAAATCAACCCATTTTCTTCCGGTCAGGACTACCTACTCAACTGAGGATTATGCCCGGTTGTATATTAAAGAGATAGTAAGACTTCACGGAGTTCCTATATCTATTATAACCGACAGAGGTGCTCAGTTTACAGCTAACTTCTGGAGGTCATTTCAGGAAGGATTAGGGACTCAGGTAAGTCTTAGCACAGCGTTCCATCCTCAGTCTGACGGACAGGCCGAGTGTACTATTCAGACGCTGGAAGATATGCTACGGGCCTGTGTTATTGATTTCAGAGGTAGCAGGGATGATCATTGGCCACTTATTGAATTTGCTTATAATAATAGCTATCATTCCAGCATCCAGATGGCACCGTATGGAGCCCTATATGGTAGAAAATGTAGATCTCCGATTGGTTGGTTCGATGTGGGTGAAACTAAGCTAATTGGTCCAGATATGATCCAGTAAGCAGTCGATAAGGTGAAACTCATCCGAGAATGATTATTAGCAGCCCAGAGTCGACAGAAATCATATGCAGATAAACGATGTCGACCTTTAGAATTCTAGATTGGTGATTGGGTATTTCTGAAAGTGTCACCTATGAAAGGTGTAATGCGATTCGGCAGAAAAGGAAAGCTCAATCTGAGATATATTGTGCCATATCAGATTGTTTGAAAGATAGGCAAGGTCGCCTACGAGTTAGAATTACCATCCGATCTGGAAGCAGTACATCTGATATTTCATATATCAATGCTCCGCAAATGTATTGGCGATCCTTCCAAAATATTTCCAAAGAAGATATACAGGTAACAGAGGAGCTGTCCTACGAAGAACAGCGGTAGCCATCCTGGATCGTTAGGTAAGGAGATTGCGCACCAAAGATGTGTCTTCTGTTAAGGTCTTGTGGCGAAACAATAACCGAGAGGAAATGACCTGGGAAACTGAAGAGGAGATGAAGAGGAAGTATCCTCACTTGTTTCCTATGCCTACAAGTAATCTAAATTCCTTAATTGGTTATATTGATTGGTGAATGAATTATATGTGATGACTATAAAAGAAAACTTCCCCGAAATGCTTGTAAGACCCTATAAGACTAGTTTAACATTCGAGGACGAATGTTCTAAAGGGGGGGGGGGGGGGGGAGGATGTTATATCACGTATTTTTATACGTCGAGTTATTCGCAAGAGAATCGACTCAAGTTAAAGACGGGATCATTTTCGGGCACGAAATAGAAATCTTTAATTTCCGGTTTCTATTAGAAAATGAATTGTTTATAAATTTTACTTAGTGTAAAAATATTAATGGAAAGTTGGGATTAATTTACCATGATTATATTATTAAGTGGGGATTAAGATTTATTTTTTTCACTAAACAAGTCATTAGTGCACAAAGTGGGCCCCACCAAGACATGTGGCCAAATTTAATTGGCTCAAGCATTGGGTGGGCCACGTATCCAGCCCATGAGCTGCATCTAAATGGGAAAATGATGACTCACAAGTCCACCCAAACCCTCATTTCATCTTCCACAACAAGCTAGAGAGAGAGAGAAGACACAAGCCATGGCATTCGGCCATGGCTAAGAAAATAGAGGCTCAATTTGTTGATAAAAAAAATCAGATTTTCCAAGTATTCGCAACCCTTGAAGGTGCATAATAACGTGGAATAGTCGTTTGGAGCAACAAGAACAAGTATTAGTTCATTTCACAAATTCTAGCTATGTGGAAAAGCCAACTTGTTAAGGTAAGAGTTGATCATTTTTCTATGTGTTTGATGATGAAGTTGGACGTGTGGGGAATATGCAAATGTAAATTGTATGTGTGAAATTATGTGCGTTAATGTTGAAGCATGGTTGAAGCCATGAAATTAAGTATCATGATGTTGAAGCATAGTTGTAACTTGGTAACATGAATTGCATGAATGAAATTATGTATGTTGGTGTTGGAATGTTGTTGAATGCCGTAGGGGCTGTTTTTAATTGAAATTGATGGACTGATTTGAATTAATATTTTGGTTGTTGTAATCATGGATTATGTGATGAGAATGAAGGAATTTAATGGTTAGAGTAGGAGTTAAAATTGTTGTGGGTTGTTGTAAGGATTATAGAGATAATAATGTGGTTTACTTGCATATGAATAGATGATGTGGTGTCGTGTGGCTGCTGTTTTATTTCCCTGAAATTTGCTGAAAAGATTGCATGAAATAAGGTATAAGAAGTGTATATGGGCTGCTTGGTGTGTTGTAAGTGTTCGTTCGCATTTCGGGCATCGTTATGTAATAGTTGGGGGCTGTTTTGATATGTTGTTGTTATTTTTGAAATAAAAGAATTAAAGAAATGGTTGTGTCCATTTGTTGTTGTTGGTATTTCTGTGTCAACAGGAGGGCAATTGGAAATTCGGATTGGCCAATATATAGGGGAAATGCTGCCGAAATTTTTGTAGACAAGTACTAGTTAGAATTGAATTTCTAAGTACTTGTAGCTAATGTTTGGTAATTAATGGCGTTATTGTAGATCGTGGGGAGCCCGATACTTGAGTTGCGATTAGCCTAGGAGGCGAGCGAGGTATGTAAAGCCTAACCTTTCTTTCTTTTGCCATGACCTTTATGAAAGAGCCAATGACATATATGTATGACTTTAAAGAAAATCCTATTCTTAGAGCTACTAGGATAACTAATATCCTTGACTTCTATAAGCTACCCCATATGGTTTGACGCGTATTTATGATATTCGAAGATTCTAGTTGATATGTTTCTAAATGTTGTTCGAAAAATATTTGATATGGCTAAAGTCTTGGATATATATTTTGATACGTACATATGATTCTAAAGGCTCCATTTGTTTTGCTCCATAACGATAGTTGAAAGTTCCATAATATGATGGTTACTCGATTTTTCAAAAAAGAGCTTCTAAAACGCTTTTAGAAATTCTGTACTTCAAAAGTTCGTAACTTTCGTATACTCATTCCGATTGACCCGAAACTTGTTTCTGAGCCTACAGGGGTCGGTAAGTATACATATCCATTGTGTCTTGATTTTGGTGCATACGGTTTCTCACTACTCTGCTCGTGCATACTACTATGATATCGTTCGCCGGTTCCCGGGCCGGTTTTGTTATCTTGCGCACTATGTTACATTCGGCAGCATGATGTGTTACGGTTCCCGAGTCCCTCGCCATAGGGCCGAGTACCGCTTATATACGGCGTTATGATGTGATATGGCATATGATGTGTTCTGATGTTGTGATATGTTATGATGATGTGATATGTTCGGGTTTGTACGGAGATTTTAAACCTTCTGGAGTATGATGTGTTGTGGCGCCAGCGTTGGAGTGGGGACCACGTTCCTGAGCCCTATGCATGATTTTTATTTGCATGATTTATGTTTTCAGAAAAGGTTTTGACATACTAACTCTGTATCCATTTTCCATACTCCTTATTTCAGTTATGATTTGGATTACGGTATTTCATGCTTTACATACTTAGTACATATTTCGTACTGACCCCCTTTCTTCGGGGGCTGCGTTTCATGCTCGCAGGTATAGACGTTCGTTCTGATGACCCGCCAGTGTAGGGTACATATTCTGCTACTTTGGAGTGCTCCTTTGACTCGGAGCCCATACTTTTGGTACAGATCTTTCATTGTATATGTCTCTGTATATATGTATGACTATTTGGGGTACGGTAGGGCCCTGTCCCGTCATATATTTCTGTTATGGTTTGTAGAGGCCTGTAGACATATTTGTGGGTCATGGGTCGTATTCGTTCGTTTATGTCTGTGATTTGTGTCTTAAGCGGTCCCGTTCGCTGTGATAGCCGAAATGGCCCATATATGTGTGTCTGGATGTATATATTTGGCCGATGTGTTTCCCGCCAGCCTTGCCGACTTCTATATGATATTTTGCTATATATGACCGCTTAAGACGACATTTGATTTCAATATATGTATAACTTAATGTATGCTGAATACGGATAAGTATTTGATATACCTATTTGGTAAGTGAGTGTGTATGGGTGTCCAGCTAGGGCACCAGTCGCGGGCCACGGGGTTGGGTCGTGACAAAACTAAAAGATCATTTTAGGAAAGTTGGTTGAATAAAGGAAGATTGATTATGCTAAGTTTCACATGAAGTTTAGTTAGTTACTTTAGCTTTGATATACATGATCAGATTGGAAATAAAGTGAGTTGTGAATTGTTTTGGCCTTTCCTTGTGATTTTAATGATTAGAGGATCGTATTAGTATGTTGCATGTGGCTTGTTGTTATATGAGTGCCTTGATCCTTTCCTGAAGTTATGTTAATTTCTGATCTTCTTATATGGTTGTTCCTTTATGACAAAGTTTGATACAGTCCCTCCCCTTTATCACCTTTGAAGTAAAATCTGAACTTATGCCACCCCAATTCCTTCTCCCCTTGGTTGAAGTTCATTGCTGAATGGTCTACATGTGTGTATAAACATGTCTAGATGCCATTCTTGTTTTCCCTTTCCCCATGTTTTCCTTTATCTGGAAACTGCACCTCCCCTTACCCTTTTTCCTTTACTTGGTTTGACATCTTGCACCCTCCTATCCCCTTTCCCCTTTGCCTGTTTCAAAATGGGAGGTATATGCATGAGTGTTTGCTGTCATTAGAGAGTTGGCTCACAATAGGTTAAGAAAATAGCAATGTCCTGTCCTTTTTATCCATTTTCATAAAACCTAAGTGTTTGTTTGGTCTGATCATGCTTTTGAAATTCACTTTATCTTCCTTTTTATGCAAATTGGTAGAAATGATATGTCCTCTGTTATATTTATCAGACTGAAAATGAACTCTTGTGTTTAAAATGATGATATCACGAAAGGATTATGTGCTAGTAATACTATAACATGCCTATATCCTATTAAGCCCACATTCCTTTTCAAGAACATAATACCCTTACAGATTCATCAAAGTTTTGTATGTTTAAGATCAAATAAAAAAGGGCCTTCTATTAATCTTGCCCGGTGTTTGATCCAACTTGAAATCTAAACCTGCACACTTGTGTATTAAGCTTCAGTATGTATGCTAGCAATAGTCCAAAAGGGTAAAATGAGTTTATACTTGACCCGTCTATATTGCCTTATACTTCCTTTACCACTTACATGAGCATGTTGCATGAATAGGTGCCTATATACGGGATATACAAAATATACCCGGTCGATATACACCTATGTGTATATGGGATGGTATATTCTGTATATCGACTTTAATTATGTGTTAAGTGGGACTTTGAAACTGTTCTTGGGTCTGTTTACTTTCTTTTACCATCTTAAACATGAAATTGGGCCTACTTTAGCTATCTTTTATTGTTGTGATGTATTTTGGGCCTGTTGAGACTTTCTTTATTTATTTTAAGACGCTTGGGCTCGCTCTGTGTTTCTCTCATTGTTTGACATGTCTTGGGCCAGTTACTTCTGAGATTGTGAATCATGTTGGGCTTCACCTTGTTTGTTATTTTACTAATTAACATAACCCATATTTATTCAATATACGTATCAGCGTACATGATTTATTTGGTTCTGTCATTACTTTATGATTCTTGTAAATTTAGATAAAATTAGTATGGATGCCCTCTAACCATATTCAGTTTCTGTCACGACCCCACTAGAGGGCTATGACGGGTACCCAAAGCTAATCTAAGGAGTACCCCTAAACATACACCTCATAATAACTTTTAGGTGGCCTATAAGATAGCTCATATGCATCATACTCTGTAAGAATATGTATCGTAAAATAATGGCAGGTCTTCATGTAATCATCAACAACCATGCCCATAAACATAAGCCAACAAGACTGCATAATATCTAGATACATGCACTGTTCTACGAGCCTCTAAATAGAATATATGAATCCATAAAGACGGGGCAGGACTCCGTTATGCCCAAGTGTATATACATACAAAAGAGTAGTACCAATAGGCTGCAGCTCCGGGACAATTGGAGCCTTTCTGACACTCCGCTGATAAAGCTCCTATGAATCAGGTCCGTCTACCTGCGGGCATGAACGCAGCGTCCGCAAGAAAGGACGTCAGTACAAGCAATGTACTGAGTATGTAAGGCATGAATAACAATATAATAAGAAATATAGAACATAACAGGAGATAAAGATAACCTGTACATCTGATTGCCTTATATATATATAACATAATCATTAGCCCGTGTCCGGGCCTCCTGCGTCCGGGGTAACCCTCTCACGCCGCCCACTAGTGGTGCTGTCCGGCCATATAGGCACAATGTTACTATCATGATCCATAGCCGCCCACCGTAGTGGTGCTGCCCGGCTGTATAGGCACGGTGTTAATATCATACCTCAAGTATGCATGAGAGCCCAGCTAAAAGCTATGACTCTATCGGAGTGACGTAAGATCGGTAACCTCCGATTTATATTATGGAACAATCATCATCGCTATATCTAACCTTGAAGGAACAATTATTATAAGGTGAGATTAACAACAATGAATAAAATTGAGAAAATCATGAAATAAGCTCAATAATCTCGTAATAGCATTAAAATCATAAGCTTTGGAATTTCTAGAATTAGAATCATCATCATCATGTTCATCATAGAAAAAATCTCATCTTTAGTATCATAAGAAGCTTTTCAGAATCATAAACTTCTAACTTTTGAAAGTAAGAAGCTTATGGAAACATATATGGAATCATATATGAAAGCTTTTCAGAATCTTTCATGCCTTTTGAAAGAAAGAGACTGGCCTTAACATACCTGATTGATCCCCTACTACTTAAAGCTTATTCTCCCGAGCACGTAATTCTACATTCAAGAGAAATCATACTACTATTAGATGTATTGTCATATGCCTATCTTAAGTCTTTAAATTAAACCCTCTTAAAATTTGCCGGAATTCACTTCCACTCAACTCAACTCAATCCAATACAACAGCACCATATCAATCATAATGCATATTCACGTTGCCATACTAAGCTAAATCAAAAGCCATCTATTAGATTCTTCCAAAGCAGCCCATAAGCACACCTTATTCTATAAATTCTATTTCAAATTTACTTCCAATTCTTCCATCAAATCCTCATATAAACACATGGACATGTAACACAACATCAAGTTCACCATATTCATATCATCTACTCTGATTTTCAGCCACAGTAACATGTACGTAATACTTCAAAACAGTCCAACAACACAAGAACAACATACCTATGATTTTCAGAAAATCGGGCAGCACTTCTCCTATATCTTTTACCTCTTTCCAATTCAAACCAACACCAAAACAATAAGAACAACATCAACAACAGAAAATCCAAGTTATTCCATCAATTTCCAACCATAAAATACCACAAGAACAACTTCAAAAGAGTTCAGCAACTAACAACATCACAACTACGATTTTCGAGCTTTATTTCACAAGTTTTCAATCGTACAAGTTAGTAACGACTTTTATAAGCTCAAATACATGGAGGAGAGAAATATTCTTACCTTTACTGAGTTTGCTTCACCTCTAAGAATCCTTTAAACCAGGCAACAACAATAAGAACGCAAGCTTCAACGTGCATCCAACACCTTAAGAGTGCTTCTTCTTGCTCTCTTGGAACTCTTGAGATAGAACTTGGGTGAAACCCTATTTTGTTTTGGCTTAGCATCTTAATGGTATGACTTGGGAGGGTCTTAGAAGCTTAAGGACAAAGTTTCAAGTGAAGATTACTTAAAATGGCATTTAAAACGTATTTAATATACAAGAAGGTCGGCCACCGCCATAGTGGGTCCCCAGCGAAGCTGACTGCGCAGTCTTGCGAAAACGCGAATATCTCTCTACTTCTATGTCGTATGGATGAACAGTTTGTTGTATTGGAAACTAGACGTCATGAACTTAAATTTAGGCTTTTGTTTCACTTCAAAACTATTAATATAATAGGAGATATACCTCTTTAAATTTGACCCAAAATGTCTATCCGAAATTCTGCCAACTTTTTTCAAATTTTCGACAAACTTATTTTCTTCGATTTTCTTGGTCCCGGAATCTTCTGAAACTCTCCATACATGATATTTATCATTAATCATACTTGATAATGGTCATGTCCTTTGGTTTCAAGGTTGTACTTCCCGGTTACGACTTACGAGATCATAATTCATCCTTTACTTCATTGTTAAGCACTTCCCATGGCTTGTACCTTCCAAAACTTCATGGGGATGTCTCCGATACTCCATTAATACGGTAAAGTATATGGCATGCTCATGCTCTGAAAGTGCGAGGTGTGACATCTTTCCCCCCTTAGAAAAATTTGTCCTCGAATGTTGTAACTTGCGAGCTTACGACGCTTCATTAGTTTCTTGAAATGGTTGTCCTCCTTTAGTTTCTGATCTAGATGCTCTTGTACTATAGGCTCATTAGTATTCTTTCATAGTCTCCCAATTTTTTGTCGAACTCATTCATTAGTTCCGTATCCTCATGTTCTTATGTATGTACCTAGGGGTCAACTGATATCTAGCTACCATCCTGGGACCTGTTTCCATTAAGATGGTCTTAAATCATGATTGCTATGGATCCCTGCCGATCTGTGAGCACACAAAGGGGACACGCGGGCTTGCAGTCTAACCTTCACTAAAAAAACCGAAACATCCTTCTTTGGAACACGTTATATGCGGAATTGGTGTGCAGTCACCTAACAACTGACAATGGTTCACCCTGAGTAGTCCGCTCGGGTCCAATATCAATACGAACAAGCCCACTCTTGCGTAAGCCTAAGTTAGAGCTAAGCCATATCCAAAGATGAACTAGATTGGGTTTGGATATTTGAAACATATCTAAACATGTTAAGAAGACTACCCCGTGTCAAGTACAGTCTATGACCCGAAAAACACCGCATCACATTTATGTGCTAATTGGAACATGTAATGTGCCTGTGTGCTAAACCATTTCGTATTGGGGGGGTGGGGGGGAATTAACCTTAGCATTGTTTTGTAGATGTCTATCGACTTGGAATCTGATATGGTTATTGACACACCAGAGTTGCTGTCACGACCCAGCCCCGTGGGCCATGACTCGTGCCCGAGCTAGACACCCATGTGTACCTGTCAAACATAATCGAACTGATACCATAGGTTTTCAATCAATCACATCGTAATAACATACGCACGCCGACGAGGCTGCCACTGTATATATATCTTTATACTATGCAGGCCGACAAGGCTGCCACTACATATCAGTATATTATGCAAGCCGACAAGGCTGCTACAGCGATAGGGCATCCATAATGATCATACAGACACAACTGATTACATCTGAATACAACCAACATACATGTCTACAGACCTCTAAGAGTTCAACAGTGAAATATGACGAGACAGGGCCCCGTCATACCCCTAAACAACATATACACATATACATAAAAAGGTTTTGTACTAAAATCTGGGCTCCGGAACAACGGAGCTCTCCAAAACAGCAGAAAGGAAATCCTAAGCTGACGGATCACCAAAGTGAGTATCTGCACCTGCGGGCATGAAACGCAGCCCCCCGAAGAAAGGGGGTCAGTATGGAATATGTACTGAGCATGTAAAGCATGAAAAACAATAAACAGGATCATAACTGAAACAGAAGTATAGAAAATAGGTACGATGTCCAGAATTCCAAAACACTTGCCTTTGAAACATAAATCATGCATGTGAATATCATATATCATATATATATATATATATATATATATATATATATATATATATATATATATATATATGTATATATATATATATATATGCCGTACCCGGCCCTCTAGTGAGGGACTCAGTGAATAAAGTCATCATATGCCCTCCTGACCGTCAAAACATATCATCATATCATCATATCACCATATCATCATATCATCATATCATCATATATATATATATATATATATATATATATATATATATATATATATATATATATACCGTACCCGGCCCTCTAGTGAGGGACTCGATGACCAATGCAGTGAAACTGTGCACGATAACATACCCGTCCCGGGACTCGGTGAAAGACATATTGAGGCATGCACGAGTAGAGTAGTGAGAAACTATATGCAATTTAAAACATTTTCAAGACCCAATAGAATAATCAACACGAATTTACCATTTGAAAATCAAGACAATAGTCGTATCAAATACCTTTCGAATGCCACTCGGAAACATATCACACATTCCTTCAACGTCATTATAAGTATATTACAAAGCTTTAAGGATCATAGTCATATGTAACTATAGTATGAAACACCTTATAGGAGTCCAGTCACAAGTTATCATAAAGTTCCCAAGAATAGGAACGGATGTATATCGACTAGTATCCAACGTACAGAAAACTGAAGAGGAATGTTCAATCCCTCGAGAGTTCTAACATCAAGAAGTAAATAAGGATTATAAATCACATCCCAAGTCTATGAATAGAATTACCCCAAAGTTCATATCATTTATCACTTAGATCTAGGACATGCCAAAAGAAAGAAGGGACAGCTTTACATACCTGTTAGCGACTATTCGTGAATCCTTTCGCCTCGTCGCTCTTTTAGCCTATTTGTATAAGAGTAACGTTATCGTTAGTAACTATATTTTCTAGTTCACAAATCGATAGCCCGTTTCTTATAGAACCTATATTTCAACTTATATATTCTCATTTAGGGTTTTCTATTATCTAAAGACTTTAACGGAAATCGGACAGCACTTCCCCTATATATTCGCCTATCCCGAATTTCCAATTGCTCTCTTGTTGACACAGAAATACCAACAACAACATATGGACATAATCATATCTTCAATTCTTTCAATTCAACAAAAATAACAACATGTTCATATCAACACAACTTCAACCTTAACTTTCTAATTTTTTCCATTCCTTCACCATTTAATCCATGATAACAACTATAATGCAACTTAAATTTAATTTACCATGTCTAATTAAAACAGCCCCCTACACGGCTCAATTTACATTTCAACACCAACATCTACAACTTCTTATGTTCATCACATATCTACAAATTTATACAAGCTTAAATTGTCTCCAAAATGTGTATAGAAAGATATCAAATCTTACCTTGATCAAATTGGCTTCTTAACCTTGCTAATCTCTTGGATGTTACAACGTTTTCACACCACAAATTCCCCTTTTCTTCAACCTCTCTCTCGGTTAGAATTGCTCCATGGCCGAGAGCTTCATAGTTTTGCCTTTTTTTTTTCTTTTGTTCTTAGTTGTTCAATTGATGTAGAAAATGACGTATGAGTCATATAGAAACTATTTATATGCCCTTCCTAAGCTCTACACGTGCCCCCCCCCTATGTGTCATTTAGTTGATGATTTGTTCTTTTTTTTATCTAATTAAAATCGGGTGGGGCCCACTTGTATAATTAACTTTAATTAATTTTATTAATCACTAATTCCCACTTAATATTATAATGACAATTAATTAATTCCTAATCTCCAATAATAATATTTTTACACTAAATAAAATTTATGAACAATTAGTTCTAATTTAGAAATTGAAAATTAAGGGTTTCTATTCCGTGTCTGGGAAGGGTTCCGTCTTTAACTCGCGTCGATTCTTTTGCGAATAACTCGACATATAAAAATACGGGGTATAACATCCTTCCCCCCTTTAGAACATTCGTCCTCGAATGTTGAATTTGTCCCGTAAGGTCCTATAAGAATTTTTGAAAGGTTTCCCTTATCGTCATAACACATAGTTTTATCGGGCAATCAATATAACCAAGTGGGGAGTTTAAGTTACCTGTAGGCGTCGGGAACAAGTAAGGG
Organism: Lycium barbarum; assembly: GCF_019175385.1. NCBI lineage: Eukaryota > Viridiplantae > Streptophyta > Magnoliopsida > Solanales > Solanaceae > Lycium > Lycium barbarum. Next base: position 79,858,414 of record NC_083338.1, read on the forward strand.
TACTTGTTCTTCATCTCCTCCTCAGCTTCCCAGGTCATCTCTTCTCGGTTTTAGTTTCACCATAACACTTTGACGGAAGCCACGTCCCTTGTTCGCAACCTCCCAATCTGCTGATCAAGTATGGCTATAGGCTGTTGCTCGTAGGTTAACTCCTCTGTCACCTTGATATCATCTACAGGAAATACTCTGGAAGGATCGCCTATACATTTACGAAGCATTGACACGTGGAAGACTGGATGCACTGCTTCCAAATCAGCTGGTAGGTCTAACTCGTAGGCAACTCGGCCTACCCTACGGACAATATGATAAGGCCCAATGTATCTCGGTCTTAGCTTCCCTTTCCTTCCGAATATCATAACACCATTCATGGGTGATACCTTCAAGAACACACAGTCACAAACCTGAAATTCTATGTGTCAATGTCGATTATATGCATATGATTTCTGCCGACTCTGGGCTGCCAGTAATCTTTCCTGAATAAGCTTTACTTTATCAACCGCCTGCTGAACCATATCTGGGACTATCAACTTGGCCTCACCAACATCAAACGAACCAATAAGTGATCTGCACTTCCTCCCATACAAGGCCTCATACAGTGCCATCTGAATACTCGAATGGTAGCTGTTATTATAGGCGAACTCAATAAGTGGCAAATGATCATCCCAGCTACCCCTGAAATCAGTAACACAGGCCGGTAACATATCTTGTAGCGTCTGAATGGTACGCTCAGCCTGTCTGTCAGTTTGAGGGTGAAATGCTGTGCTGAGACTCACTTGTGTCCCCAATCCCTCCTGAAAGGATCTCCAGAAGTTAGCTATAAACTGGGTTCCTATATCAAAAATAATAGCTATGGGAACCCCGTGAAGTCTCTCTATCTCCTTGAGGTACAACCTGGCATAGTCCTCAGCTGAATATGTAGTCCTGACTGGAAAAAAGTGGGATGATTTTGTCAACCTATCAACGATGACTCAAATAGAGTCATATTTTTGCGGAGTGCGAGGTAAACCTGTGACGAAGTCCATGTTGATCACCTTCCATTTCCAGGTCGGAATCTCCATCTCCTGTAATAGTCCCCCAGGCTTCTGGTGCTCGATCTTAACCTGTTGACAATTCGGACACTGTGCAATAAACTCTTCTATATCCTTCTTCATGCCCTCCCACTAATACAAACATCTGAGGTCATGATACATCTTTGTTGACCCTGGATGTACAGAATAACGGGCATTGTGTGCCTCCCCCATAACCTTTTGTCGTAAGCCTACAACCGCAGGTACACATAATCTACCTTTGTATCGTAGCACTCCGTCAGGTGCAATCTCGAATAGGGTCTCTTCCTTTTGAAGAGCTGCATCTCTATGATGTACAAGAATAGGGTCCTCGTACTGGTGTTTCTTTATCTCTTCTATGATAGAGGACTCAGCAACTCCTCAAACAGAAACCTTGCCATTATCAAAATCAGCCAAACGGACTCCAAGACTAGCTAACTGGCAAATCTCACGGACTATCTCCTTTTGTTCTGGTTGTACATCTGCCAAACTACCCATAGATTTACGGCTGAGTGCATCTGCTACAACATTGGCCTTTCTTGGGTGATATAGAATGTCAACATCATAGTCTTTCAGCAACTCTAGCCACCGCCTCTGCCGCAAATTCAGCTCCTTCTGCTTAAAGATGTATTGGAGACTCTTATGATCTGTATAAACATCAACATGCATGCCATATAAATAATGTCTCCATATCTTCAAGGCATGAATCACCGCTGCTAACTCCAGATCATGGGTGGGATAATTTCTTTCGTGCTTTCTGAGCTGTCGGGAGGCATAGGTTATAACCCTGCCATGCTGCATCAACACACAACCTAACCCAACACCCGAGGCATCACAATAAATAACATAGTCATCTAGCCCCTCAGGAAGTGTTAGAACCGGAGCCGTAGTCAACTTCTTCTTCAATAACTGAAATCTTCGTTCACAAGCGTCGGTCCACTGAAACTTAGCTGCCTTCTGCGTCAACCTTGTCAAAGGCGCTGAAATTGAGGCAAACTTCTCCACAAACCTTCTGTAGTACCCTGCTAGCCCCAGAAAACTACGTACCTCAGTAGGCGTCGTAGATCTAGGACAAGTCTTCACCGCCTCAATCTTCTGTGAGTCTACCCGAATACCACCAGCTCCGACAATATGCCCCAAGAATGCTATTGCAGTTAACCAGAATTCACATTTGGAGAACTTAGCATACAATTTCTGCTGTTGGAGCACTCTAAGTGCCTTCCTCAAATGATCTGCATGTTTCTCTTCTGATCGTGAATAGACCAGAATATCATCAATAAATACAATCACGAATAGGTCAAGGAATGGCTTGCACACTCGATTCATCAAATCCATAAATACTGCTGGAGCATTGGTCAGCCCAAAGGACATCACTCTAAACTCGTAATGCTTGTGCCGAGTCCTGAATGTCGTCTTAGGAACATCTGTCTCCCTCACTCGCACCTGGTGATACCCTGACCGTAAGTCTATCTTGGAGAAACACTTAGCACCCTGCAACTGGTCAAATAGATCATCAATTCTGGGAAGGGGATATCTATTCTTTATTGACCCTTGTTCAGCTGCCTAAATTCAATACACATTCGCAGCGACCCATCCTTCTTTTCATGTGCTCGCTTTCATTTCCGTCACCGCGTACTCTTTATTCTGAGCTTTCCCTATAGAACTTTATAAATCTTTCTCATTCATCCTATACTCTGCTTTTCCATGACATATTTGCCTTTATACCTTAGTCACATAAATCACGTCGTATTCTTTAGTCGCCTCCTCACCAGGCTTTGCTTATTCTTATAACAATCCTTGTTATATTCACGTAAAATATTGTTCGTAATCAATCCTATAGTGTAACACTTCTTGGCCCTATTCGCGATTCTTACTATGGTTTAATTACACTCTGTGAAGTAGGCTTACTTAACCTTTGGTCAATCTTACCCTTAATAACTCACAAGCTGTCTTTCAATACATTCGTGTTTGTCATAATTCTTCCTCCCCCGTACTCTTGTATCAATCGTACTATTTCTTCTTTTAACTATAAACCCGTCGTAATTTACCCCTGCTTATCAGTTCCGTCGATACCTCAGTATAATAGTCTATTAAGATTTTTGCCGGCCCTTTCTAAATCATCTCTTAGTATCACAAACCCTTCCAAATTATCCTAGCATTTCTTTTTACCATATTGATATCGACCTCATAATTACTATTACCATCAATTCATCGGTTAATATCTATCTCTCGAAGTCAGACGTACTTGCGACTTAGTCAAATCTTATCATTACTGTTGGCGCGACTTTCCAAAAATGTTACGAACTTATATGTCATTTTCTTGTTATTCCTCAGAAAATTTTGGCAGAATTTCTTCTGTATTTCTTACTATCTCAAAACCTGCACGCAGGAAATACCAACAACTCCTCACAGGGCCAACATACACATATATATTATATCATGTCGTAGCCGCACAGGGTTTCCGATATCAATCACAAGATGAAAATGACGAACTTGCCTCGTGTATCCAACCCAAACTGTACATGTCACTCTTTTATGTTTATTTTCCCTTTCCATCTTTAACTGTAGGTTTCAAACATACCCACAGCCTTCATACTATGTCTAACATATATTCTGCTTACAGTTAATGATTCCTTTAGCTTCTTCTGTGCACACTTTCTAACTGGACTTATCTGTAATATATACATTCAACCCATTTCCTTACTATACTTACCATAACTCACCATAATGATGGCCAGTTTACCATTCCGTATATACAAATCTCATTATGTACCTTTGCTATCCAACTTTCACCTGTATGGGCAACCATTTTCCATCCTAGATTTCAAAATTCCCACGGGTAGGAACGCCTTGGTCATTGTTACTCGTAAATACTTGGTTGTTGACTCCTTTGATTTCCGCTTGCCGCTATTAGGTAACAATCTATAACAAATGCACATATATAGGAAATTTCGCTAAGATCTCATATACCTGTAGTTGATCAGTCTCTAGTCTGATCCGGTGATCTAGAAGGTAAAGTGTGCTCCTCGTCATCGTCTGCCCGCCATCTACTCGTCTGACCTTCATCGCCTTCTTCATCTCAATCTGGGGAATGTAGATAACCGGGCAACTCCTGGTTTACCGATGACCAAGACAGGGGGCTGGAATAATCTGTAACACTTACCGGCGTAGCCGGTCTGACGTGGTGCCCTGCCATAGGAGCAACTGGTATGGCTTCAGGGACCGCCTCCCTGGATATCAAAAACTCTGGAGGAATTGTCGCTGGGTCCTCCGAGGGGTCAGTCTCGATAGAATAACTGAGGATCCTCCCACTCGGTCCTTGAGCCTGGGGTCCCGAATTTACCCTAGGGGCCTTCTTAGCACCCCCGCTATCTGAAGCTGGCCTCTTCATCTCTCGCAAATCTGCACCTACCTACAGGAAAATAGGTCAGAAACAATCTTTCCTAGGTTCAGGCTCTATCGCACGATCTAAGACAAAAGGAAGGATGACACCCTAAATGTCCTGTAGCTTCCTGTTTATAGATGTGGTGCACAACACACCGATAAACAAGACTCTACTAGACACGGTCTGTAGACATTCCGAGGATGAACTTCTCTGATACCATTTTTGTCACGACCCAGCCCCGTGGGCCATGACTCGTGCCCGAGCTGGACACCCATGTGTACCTGTCAAACATAATCGAACTGATACCATAGGTTTTCAATCGATCACCTCGTATTAACATACGCACGCCGACGAGGCTGCCACTGTATATATATCATTATACTACGCAGGCCGAAAAGGCTGCCACTACATATCAGTATATTACGCAAGCCGACAAGGCTGCTACAGCAACAAGGCATCCATAATGATCATACAGACACAACTGATCACATCCGAATACAACCCACATACATGTCTACAGACCTCTAAGAGTTCAACAGTGAAATATGACGGGACAGGGCCCCGTCATACCCCTAAACAACATATACACATATACATCAAAAAGGATCTGTATCAAAATCTGGGCTCCGGAAAAACGGAGCTCTCAAAAACAGCAGAAAGGAAATCCTAAGCTGACGGATCACCAAAGCGAGTATCAGCACCAGCGGGCATGAAACGCAGCCCCCCGAAGAAAGGGGTCAGTACGGAATATGTACTGAGCATGTAAAGCATGAAAAATAATAAACAGGATCATAATTGAAACAGAAATATAGAAAATAGGTACGATGTCCAGAATACCAAAACACTTGCCTTTGAAACATAAATCATGCATGTCAATATCATATATATATATATACCGTACCCGGCCCTCTAGTGAGGGACTCGGGGAACAATGCAGTGAAACTGTGCACGATAACATACCCGGCCCGGGACTCGGTGAAAGACATATTGAGGCATACACGAGCAGAGTAGTGAGAAACTATATGCAATTTAAAACATTTTCAAGACCCAATAGAATAATCAACACGAATTTACCATTTGAAAATCAAGACAATAGTCGTATCAAATACCTTTCTAATGCCACTCGGAATCATATCACACATCCCTTGAACATCATTATAAGTATATTACAAAGCTTTAAGGATCATAGTCATATGTCACTATAGTATGAAACACCTTATAGGAGTCCAGTCACAAGTTATCAAAAAGTTCCCAAGAATAGGAACGGATGTATATCGACTAGTATCCAACGTACAGAAAACTGAAGAGGGAGGCTCAATCCCTCGAGAGTTATAACATCAAGAAGTAAATAAGGATTATAAATCACATCCCAAGTCTATGAATAGAATTACCCCAATTCATATCATTTATCACTTAGATCTAGGACATGCCAAAAGAAAGAAGGGACAGCTTTACATACCTGTTAGCGATTATTCGTGAATCCTTTCGCCTCGTCGCTCTTTTAGCCTATTTATATAAGAGTAACGTTATCGTTAGTAACTATATTTTTTAGTTCACAAATCGATAGGCCGTTTCTTAGAGAACCTATATTTCAACTTATATATTCTCGTTTAGGGTTTTCTATTATCTAAAGACTTTAACGGAAATCGGGCAGCACTTCCCCTATATATTCGCCTATCCCGAATTTCCAATTGCTCTCCTGTTGACACAGAAATACCAACAACAACATATGGACATAATCATATCTTCAATTCTTTCAATTCAACAAAAATAACAACATGTTCATATCAACACAACTTCAACCTTAACTTTCTAATTCTTTCCATTCCTTCACCATTTAATCCATGATAACAACAACTATAATGCAACTTAAATTTAATTTACCATGTATAATTAAAACAACCCCCTACACGGCTCAATTTACATTTCAACACCAACATCTACAACTTCTTATGTTCATCACATATCTACAAATTTATACAAGCTTAAATTGTCTCCAAAATGTTATAGAAACATATCAAATCTTACCTTGATCAACTTGGCTTCTTAACCTTGCTAATCTCTTGGATGTTACAACAATTTCACACCTCAAATTCCCCTTTTCTTCAACCTCTCTCTCAGCTAGAATTGCTCCATGGCCGAGAGCTTCATAGTTTTGCCTTTTTTTGTTTTTGTGTTCTTAGTTGTTCAATTGATGAATAAAATGACGTATGAGTCATATAGAAACTATTTATATGCCCCTCCTAGGCTCTACACGTGCCCCCCCCCCCCCTATGTGTCATCTAGTTGATGATTTGTTCTTTTTTTTATCTAATTAAAATCGGGTGGGGCCCACTTGTATAATTAACTTTAATTAATTTTATTAATCACTAATTCCCACTTAATAATATAATCACAATTAATTAATTTCTAATCTCCAATAATAATATTTTTACACTAAATAAAATTTATAAACAATTAGTTCTAATTTAGAAATTGAAAATTAAGGGTTTCTATTCTGTGTCTGGAAGGGTTCCGTCTTTAACTCGCGTCGATTCTTTTGCGAATAACTCGATGTATAAAAATACGGGGTATAACAGTTGCTACATATGTGGTGGGGCCAAATGACTCAAGAAAAAAGGAAGGGTATTTCTTGCCGTCTAGGGCAGCTACCTCGATAATTACAATGAAGGGTTGTAAGGCACTAATAGAGGTGATCCTCAGGTTTTGGAACCGAGATAGAATGGTTATCTGCTTTGGGGATAATATAGAAATGGCCCAGACTTTGGAGGAATTGAGGGATGTCTTGACCAGTGTAGGATTGGGCTTGAAAAGAACGAAGAAACCCGACAAAAATGTCTTAATCCCATAAAAGCCTACATAACCCCAAATACTCAAAATACTTTCCCTATCCCCTACCAATTGGGCATATGGCCCAATCATACCCTTTAGAGATTTGTATAAATTGTTCGGTAATCCGAGCAGATTTGTGGAACACCCGAGCGAGTTCGAAACCTATGCCAAATGGTTAACCACCTGACCCTTAGCCATTGCCATCAGCTTCTTGGGACTTATGGTCTTTCCCAAAGATTGGACTTTAGCCATAGATAGACGAGTCATCGCAGCCACCCATGCCATCTTCTACGGCATAACCCGTCAAAAAGACACCAAATATTTTGACCTAACCCCCATCATCCTGGCCGTTATGTACCGAGCCCTAAGCCTTTGTAAAAACCACTATAAATACTTCAACGGATGAAACCTAGTGCTATAATGATGGATCCTCAAACACATGATCAAATTCGAGGGTAACCAATACTTTAGTAAGCCGGCAGAAAAGGATGGCCTCTTTAACTTCTATCCGATTTTTGGGGATCAGACCAAGCAGAGTTGGACCTTCACTTTTTCTACACTTAGCGAAGAGGGTGTTCAATGGATGTTTGATGACTTAGTGCCCGAAATGGTTCTAGTCAAGGGTAGAAAGTGTCTACTATTGCCGAGGATAGGACTTCGAGAGCCGGGGACTGTATGCGTGAGTGGAGTGGTCACATGACTTAGGGTCCTGATACCTTAGCTCCCAATAGGTTTCATCCGAGTTGCGAAGAGGAATATAAAGATTTGCTAAGGGCCGACTTACAGGGCACTCTCCCTCCTAGGCCTATCCTGTACAGCTGTGTGCAAGACAAAACTCCAAGGTTGAGGTCTGAGCCCGTCTAATTCAGAGGAGACTCGATGATAGGGATGCTAAGTATTTGGAAAAAATTGAGCAAGATCAAGCTACCATAGCAAGCTTGAGGTGAGAGTTGGAATTCACCCATGACTGTCTGATTGAGCTCGATGACTGGATGAAGAAGAGTTTGGATAACATTGTACCAATGAGCTTTATACAGAATGGTTTCTTGATGGATGCCGCATTGACATCGACCCACCTCTACATCCAGACTACTCTCTGGAAGGACAAGAAGGCAAGGACCGATAGGGCTTCATCATCAGCTACTGGAGGACACTTCTGCTGATTTATTATTCTGTCTTTATTTATCTTTTTGTACCCCTTCGGGGAAAAATATTATTAATGAAATTTATGATTATGGGGCAATGGTTTCAAATGGCACATTTATGTTTCAAGCGATTAGAAACCTTAGGAACGCGAGTAGTATATGTTTTAATAAGTGCTTTGTTTGTTTCATATGTCTCATTTAAATTCTTGATTGACCTCGGGTACCGACCACTACCCAAAGAAAAACACCAAAAAAGTTACAAACCCATACTAACCTTAGTTACATTTCCCCAAAAGGTCGGAATGGATGCCACGAACACCCAGGAACATGTTGCCATCAAAAGAAAGATTCAAGACCTTGAAAGGAATATCCAAGCGGTTAGAGCCAAGATCAAAGAGGCTGATGAGTTGATCGACTCAGCGGAGAGCCATCCCAAAGAGACTACTGAGATAAAGCATCATCTTAAGAACATCTCAGAACAAAGTAAAGAAATACCACCTAGGTACGTACCCCTCTTCGAGGGACAAGGAGATAAAGATCTTGAAGCGAAATCTGACTTGCTAGAACCCAATTGGCCATCAAGAGAGGCCGCCTTTGTTGCCTCCATAAATGAAGAGGGAGAACCTGAGGTACAAATAGAGTTTGTTCGCACGGCATCGCCAAATCGGTGGGAAATTGAACTCAAGGCCGTCGCTTGCCCTTACCACATCTCACCAAGACATGTGACGTGCGAAGAAATCTTTAAAAAGCTCAAGAGTAAAGGAGCCACCTGCATTAGTTGCGAGAGCTTGCCGCCCTGTGCCCCGACTTTCGCACACCAAAGGTGCTCGTTCCACCAAGAACAGTCACGCCATACTGCTGATAAATGGTTGGCCTTCAGAAAGAGAACCATAAGATTAATCGACGACAAGACCATTCCCAGGCTGTGGGGACTTCATTCGCTGTTGGTACACAACATTATTTCCCCAAATGAAGGAATTACGCTGAACACTCATATTTGGAATTATGACTTCATTATCTTTAAGGACACATACGCAAGTATCTTCCCAAAACTGGAAAGTACGGGAAACATCCAACCAATCAGGGCCGCTTGGAAGGCCTCATCAATGGGAACAAGTCAAAGAAAGATTTGTCTTTTTCACTATTGAGCCCCAGGGCATGACATTGAAGATTGCGAGGCCTTCAAGTTCGAGTTGGAGCATTTGGTCCACACAGGCAGGATTTGGGTAGTACGCCTACCTCAGTATTAGGAATTAGGGCCTTTGGCCGAAAACGGTTTGAAAGGACAAACAACCCTTTCCGATCTCAAAGAGAGGTCACTTTTTGGGTAGATACTTAGGGGGTCCCCTTTTATATTTTTGAACAAATTCCTTCCCCCCCCCCCCCCCCCCCGCATTTATATGTAAAAAGAACTACGCCGACCAGATGTCCCAAGAAGGGATACGTAGGAAGCCCTTATAGGGCCTGGTTTTGGGTAGGTTTAAAAGTTGGAAAGTCTTCATTTTATGTACAACAAACTACGGATGGGCCGGAATTCCCGCGGAGGGATACATTGGTAGTCTATGTAAGACTCAGTCCCTAATATAAATATATATTCCCCCCCCCCCCCCCCCCCACCTAGCTCAAAGAGCCAAAAAATTCGAAACCCCAATCAAGGGATTAATCAAGCATTTGAATCAAACATATGATTATTTATGTCTTACGTGCTTTACTTGCCAACTCTGTGTGCTATCTTGTTTATTTATAGTTTCCTAACGAACTAACATCGTTTGCCTTTGAGTTCTTCTTTTCTTATAGAAAGAGAAAGTTGATCTGTGTTCACACTGGCATACTTCATAAGATCGAAAGCTTCAATATTATCTCTGTCCCAACAAGACCGAGGCAAAGAACAAATGACCGGTACTTTGGATGATAAACAAAATCGGACTTAACTCACCATTAGGTATTCGCCCACACCAAAATTGCAAGAATCCTCGCCTTCTAAGGACATTATCAAGATGTTGTTTTAAAAAGTTGCTAACCTCCAAGAAAAGGTCACGAGAGCGGAAACGACCAATGCTGCCAAAGAGGCGCCCACTGAGGCAAAGAGGCCCCCACCGCCTTTTCCATCTTTAAGCTCACCACTACCCGATCACTTCCCCACCTATCCCACTGGGACCACAATATCGTTCACCGCAAACCCAATTACGGAAGGATATATTGGTACCTCGTACCAAACTCCACTACCTACCAACACTGTCTGAATTCCCTAAATTACTCATTCAGTTCCCTCGCACCCAGCAACACAAGACGCCTACCCTAGCTCATTATACACCCAGGTACCCTTCCTCTACAAACTGTAAAAGCCACCCACGTGCACAAAAGCTACCCCGCTTACCCGATAGTTTCTTTCCACACACCTATCACCTCAAATGCCTTCTCATCAGATCATCAAGATACTGATCACTATGAAGAGATGGAAAAGGTGTGGAAAGACGAATAGAACAAGCGCGATAAGGAATTAGAGCGCAAAATGGATGAAATGTTGGGGCAATCCACAAAGGCTGCTTGAAAACCTACGGGATTAAGCTTTGATGATCTGTGCATACACCCAGGCCTAGACTTGCCCGAAGGCTTCAAGGTGCCAAAGTTTGAACTGTTCAATGGAACGGGCAACCCTAAGGCCTACCTCCGAGCCTATTGTGACCAGTTGGTCGGTGTCCGAGACAATCAGGCACTCATTATGAGGTTGTTCAGCCGAAGCTTTACTGGAGCGGCTTCTGAATGGTTAACAGCACAAGACATACGCCATTGGACCACATGGGAAGATATGGCTGGAGCCTTTATTGAAAGGTTCCACTTCAACATGGAAACTGTACCAGATAGGTACTACTTGGAAAAGATAAAGCAAAAATCTACTGAGAATTATCGCGAGTATGCAAGTAGGCGGAGAACTGAAGCTGCTCGAGTACACCCGCCGATGGGCGAAGAAGAATTAGTTTCAGTCTTTATTCGTTGCCAAGAGACGAATTTCTACGACCGAATATTGTCAATAGCTGGAAGGCCATTTTCTGAACTTGTCAAAATGGGGGAGGCCATAGAAGATGGTCTCAAATCAGGACGAATCACAAGTGTAGCTGGTAAGGATGCCGGATCAAGCTCAAGGGGATTTATCAGAAAGAAGAAAGAGGACGTGGTAAACATTTTCCATACTCCCAGTCCTAGATTCAAACGAAAGGAGGAATTCCAGCTTCTGATGGAAGTCTATGCTTCACCACCCCTAAATACCTACATACTCACCCCATACAACCCAGTGCCCGTATATTATGCGCAACCAACCTTTCAAACACCACGACCTAACTACCAAGCTCCATAAAATACCTTCCAAACTCAACCCCCAAATTATCAAACTCCCCAATCAAAAAGCCAAACTCCTGCACCTACCTACAGACCTCCACAGAACAACCCACCTATAAATTATCAAAACCAAACACCTCCAAATGCTTACAACGCACCAGGTCAGAACTTCAAAAAGAAGTCTGCCCGCGTATTCACCCTACTAATGGAGACTCGAACCGATCTATTCAAGAGGTTAAGTGTTGCTGGGATGATCCAGACACTTCCCCCAAAAGTCCTTGACCCAAAAATCGATTATATCGGGTGGATCAAACATGTGACTACCATTCTAACGGAGTAGGGCATAGTACTAAGGACTCTATCAATCTAAAGTACAAAATACAAGATATGGTTGATAGAAAGGAGATTGTTCTTCAAACGGCTGTGCCCAATGTTAAAACCAACCCTTTGCCTAACCATGGCAACAATGTGATTCATATGATCGAAAAGGAAGAAGATTGGGTCGCAAGCAGGCCTATAATCAGAGCCTCCGTGCAAGAACTCTAGCGTACAGTGGCATCACTTTCTATACACGAATGCCTATAGTTCAAATTACTGATTCCGGCACCAGTTATTGTGCACGTAGCTCAAGTAGCGACAACACCTCCCAGAAAAGAATTTGTGGTGCAAATAGCTATATCTCACGGAATGACAAGGTCGGGAAGATGTTATACTCCCAAAGATTTGGCCCAAGGGGCACCTAGCAAAGAAGGGAATCCAAAGAGTGCAATTACCGAAGGCGAGGCAGAAGATATTTACGCCGAATGCAGCCAAAAGAGTACTCCATTGTCGAGCACTTAAAGAAAACACTGGCCTATATATCTTTAATAGCACTCTTGCTAAGTCCACCACAACACTGTTTAGCCTTAATAAAGGTGTTGGAAGAAGCCCACATCCCGGCCTGGACGAGTAGTGAAAATTTGGTGGAAATGGTCGCCCATGTCATGGAGGAATACCAAATTGCCTTCACTAAAAAAGAGTTGCCCAAGGAAGGCACGTATCATAACGAAGAGCTGCATATCACTGTTATGTGCCGCAATAAAGTAGTCACTTAGGTTTTAGCCGACAATGGAGCTCGGATCAATATTTGCTCCGAGTCCACTTTGGTTCAGTTGGGTTATGACCTTGAGAAGGTTCGTTAGAGCCGTACCAATATATGGGCATTTGATGAAGGTCGATGCGATGCCACTGGAGAAGTTGACTTTAACATTCAACTAGGGCCAGAAGAATTTGTCGCCGTGTTCCAAGTCATGGAAATACCCAAAAATTATAACTTATTGCTTGGAAGGCCATAGATCCACATGGCAGGAGCTATGCCATCTTCCCTCCATCAATCTTTAAAGTTTTTCTAGGATGGCCACGAGGTGGTAATCCACAGAGAAGGTAGCATTCATAATTACCCGGACAATTCTGTACTTGTCATCAAAGCAGTGCCGAAAGCAATAGATTTCCATGTAACAGAGTTTGTGGGAGCTACCAACAAGATAGATTCCGTAGAGGCACCCATGCCCGCAGTATATAAGATGATTGCATCAACTATGCTCCAGAATGGGTTCGAACTTGGGAAAGGTTTAGGAAAGAACCTACACGGCATCACAGAGCCAATTCCCATTCCTCAGGACAATTTTTTCTTTGGGCTTGGTTATGTCCCAACTGATGATGAGATAACTACAAAGAAGAAGAGAGGTGGTACGGAGCTCCGTAAACCCATTGCGGATATGTACCAACCATTTCATTATAGAATGCCTATGCTGAATGATACAGACGCAGAAAAAGGGATAGGGATGCTATTCCAACAGGAAGATTGCTTAGTAATACTGGAAGAATGTGCAGAAGCGCCCATTATCCGAGATTCTGATCGGGGTGAGCAGCTGTCCAACTGAACTTCTACCCCGTTCTTGGATCTTTGGTAGATAAATGATGAATTTTTTATAAAAAAAATGCGAGGATTGGGTGAGGCCCGATTACTCACCTTTTGCACTTTATTTACCTCGTAATGTTTTCTAAAACGAAAATGGCTCGACGTTGATCCGAGCCATGAGCGCAGTTTGTACTTTTATTACAATCAAATTAATAAAGCCTCGAATTATGAGAAAATAATTTTATGCTTCTAAATTGCATGCATGTTTTATACTAACCTCACTTTGCCTTGGCATTTCAATAATAAAAATAATAAAGCAACCCCAAATTTTATGACATGTTGTGAAACGAATGAGTCAAACGCTATAGACAAGGAAAAATATGAGGAATATGACGAGAAAATGATGCTACCTAAGGGTCTTATAGAGGAAGTAGAATAGTTGGAGAGTGAGCAAAAGCCAAATATGGACGAAACAGAATCAATCAACCTAGGTGACGAGGAAAATATCAAAGAAACTAGGATAAGTGCACACCTCAAGGCACTCCAAAAGGAGGAGTTGACAAGTCTACAGGAGGAATATGTGGACATCTTCGCAAGGTCAAACGTCGACATGCCAGGATTGAGCGCTAGCGTAGTATCCCACCGATTGCCCATCAATGCGGGTTTTACCCCAGTAAAATAGAAAATCCGACAGTTCAATCCGGATCTTAGCATCCGTTTTAAGGACGAGGTAGAGAAACAAATCAAATCAGGAGTGGTAGAAGTGACCTCATACTCTACATGGTTGGCCAACAGAGTGTCGGTACTGAAGAAAGATGTAAAGATATGGATATGTGTGGATTACCGGGACCTCAATCGAGCCATTCCCTAAGATAACTTTGCACTCCCAAATATCCACATACTCATAGACAACTGCACCAAGCACGGGCTACAATCAATTGTGGATTGTTTCACGGGTTATCACCAAATCCTAGTGGACAAAGAGGATGCGAAAAAGACAACCTTTATTACTCCATGGGAGTGCATCATTATAGGATGATGTCAGTCGGTTTCAAAAATGTCGGCGCGACTTACGTGAGAGCTATCACTACCATCTTCCATGACTTAATCCACAGGGAGATTGAAGTATACGTGGACGACGTCATCATCAAGTCGAGAGAAAGTTCATAGCATACCGTACATTCAAGGAAATTCTTTGACAGACTCCGAAAGTTTAATCTGAAACTGAACCCGGCTAAATGCGCATTCGGATTGCCCGCTAAAAAATTACTCAGATTCATAGTTAGCCGAAGAGGCGTAGAATTATGTCTGGCCAAACAGGAAAAAAGGAGCACACCATATACTATCTGAGTAAGAAATTCACCGCCTACAAGGCGACACATATACACTGGTTGAAAAGAGTTGCTGCGCCTTAACATGGGTGGCCAAGAAGTTGAGGCATTACTTATCATCATACACCACCCACCTCATGTCCAAGATGGACCCATTGAGGTATATCTTTCGCCAGAACATGCCCATCGGGAAGTTAGCCAATTGGCAAATGCTGCTAAGTGAATTTGACATTGTATACATATCACAGAAGGCTGTCAAAGGACAAGGCTTGGCCGACCTATTAGCGGAAAGTCCCGTGGACAAGGACCTCGAACCCCTTCAAACTCATTTCCTGGACGAAGGAGTATTTTCCATAGAAGAAGAAACGATGAAGCCTTACACGAGATGGAGATTGTTATTTGATTGGGCTGTCAACTACAAAGGTTCCGGAATTGGAACAGTTCTGATATCAGAGACTGGGCAACACTACCTACTGGCTACAAAGCTCAAATTATGCTGTACCAACAACATGGAAAATATGACGATTGCGTCCTAGGCCTCCGGATTGTGTTGAATATAGATATCAATGAATTACTGGTCACAGGAGACTCCAACTTGCTGATCCAGTGCAGGGCGAGTGGGCCACCAAGAATGATAAGATCTTGCCCCATGTGAACTTTGCACAGAGGTTCTATAAAACGTTCAAAAATATTGAATTCAAGCATACTCCAAGAGCTCAGAACGCGTTTGCCGATGCGTTGGCCACGATAGCATCAATGGTTAAGCATCCCGAAAGTAGTCACATCGACCTTCTGGAGATAAGCCTGAAAGAATAGCATGCTTACTATTCCAATGTGGAAGTAGAGCCAGATGGAAATCCATGGTACAAAGACATCAAGATCTATTTGGACAAATGGGATTATCCTAAAGGTATCAAAAGTGGGCAAAAGAAGACCGTCAGAAGAATGGCCAACAGTGTCTTCCTGAACAAAGAAATACTATACCAATGGATGTCGGACTTGGTTTTGCTTCGATGTGTGGACGCCACCAAAGCCACAAAATTGTTGGAAGAAGTACATGCTGGGTCTTGTGGGCCCCATATGAATGGATTCGTGCAAGTTAAGAAAATCCTCCGAGCAGGATATTATTGGAAGACAATGGAATGTGACTACTGCAAGTTTGTACAGAAATTCCATCAATGTCAAATTCACAGCGATTTAATCAAAGTCCCGTCGAGCGGGCACAACGCTATGAGTTCACCCTGGCCCATCGTCGCTTGGGGTATGGATGTCATTGGATCTATCCATCCTGCCGCATCAAATGGGCATCAATTCATTTTGGTCGCCATTGACTACTTAACTAAATGGGTGGAGGATATATCACACAAATCAGGTACAAAGAAAGTAGTAGCCGATTTTGTGCAAAACAACATCATATGCCACTTCCACATATCCGAGTCCAACATAATGGATAACAGGGCAAATCTGAACAGAAATTTGATGAAGGATATCTGTGAGCAATTAAGATTACTCATCAGAACTCGACGGCCTACCAGCCATAGATGAATGGGGCTGTAGAAGCAGCCAACAAGAACATCAAGAGGACATTGTGGAAAATGACGGATAATTACAAAGGTTGGCACGAGCAAATTTCGTATGCTTTATTGGGATACCACACCACTTCCCAAACTTCGATAGGGGCAACTCCTTACCTTCTCGTTTATGGTACTAAAGCAGTTATATCCTCCGAGATTGAGATACCGTCGCTAAGAATCATTCAAGAGGATGAATTAGATAATGCAGAATGGGTCCGAGCTCGACATGAGCAATTGGCTTTAAATGATGAAAAGAGGATGGTGGTCGTATGCCAGAGTCAGCTATACCGATAGAGGATTGTGCAAGCTTTCAAAAAATGAGCCAGAGCTCGACTCTTTGAAATAGGGAAAATGGTGCTCAAAAGAATTTTCCCACACTAGGAACAGTACAAAGGGAAGTTCACTCCTAACTGGCAAGGCCCTTATGTGGTCCGCAAATGTCACGACCCAAATTGGAGGGCCGCGACCGACACCCAAGACCCTACTCGGCTGAGTGCCATACTACTATTCCATTCAGGAGTCACAACCTTTTGTGAACCTTTAATCTACGAAATGACGCTTCCGTCAGGTAAAAAAAAAACTTTTCAATAAAACTCTTTCGTCAAATCAGTGACTTCTCCCTTATCGTTAATTCAAAGAAAACCTTCAGTCCTAATAAAATCTTTAAAAATAAAGCATAAAAACACATCGACCTATATGGTCACTTTACACAACTGTCGACGTCTCGACGCGCTATCCACAGGACACTGTCTGCAAAAGTCCCTAACATACACGAGATACCATAACATAAGTACTCTGATTTGGCAACACTCCGAACTGAGATGGAGCTCACCAATCTAGCTGATAGCCTGGGAACATCCTATAGCCAATGTCTTCTACTCATCTGTATACACCTGTGTGGCATGAAACGCAACGTCCACAAGAAGGGACGTCAGTACGAACAGTATATTGAGTATATAAGGCATGAATAACAACATAATAAGAAGTATAGAACTTAACAGGGGATAAAGATGACCTATACATTTGATTGCCTTTTAAGGCGGATACCATACATGCAACTTTAACCTTTTTAAATCAACATGTACATAAAATCATGGAAGACATCTGAGACATTTCATTGAATGTGAAAAGATAAATAAATAATTATGGATATATCAACAAAACACATATATCTATAGAAATGCCACAACATAAGCCACATCGTCACCCCTAAAAACATTACAACATAGGCCACAACGTCACCCCCTATCACCCCCTGGCAACTGTGCTTGTATATATAAACATCAAGAATGAGCACGAGTGCAGTGCATAAGCAAAATGAAATAATAAAAGTTGGTAATGTCACAAAATAACTTTATACACATATTATACTCATAGCATGCATGGGAGTTCAAATAAAAGCTACTACTTTAGCGGAGTGACGTAAGGTCAGTAACCTCTGCTTCACATTATGGAGCAACCATTATCGCTATATCTCACCTCGAAGGAAAAATTTATAAGGTGAGATCAACAAAAATGAAATAAATTGAGAAAATCATGAAATAGCTCAACATTTTCATATCATCGTTCAAATCATAACTTGAAACCTTTGAACACAAAATCATCATTTTCACTGTAATCATCATAGAATCATTCTCATCTTTAACACCATGAGAAGCTTTAATAATTATGAACTTCTAGCTTTTGAAATCAATGAGGTTATGGAAACATTTATGGAATCATACCATAGGAATCATGCCTTTGAAGGAAAGGGACGAGCCTCAACATACCTGTTCAGCCTCCAACTACCAACGTTTATCCGTCCTAGCCCGCAAGTCTGCATATAAGACCATTCATATGAAGATTAGGCCCATTGTTATATATTTATCCTAAGCCTACAAATAATACTTTCTAGAAACTGCCAAAATTTCGACAACATCTCCTCTGTTTATATGCCTAGCTCAAAATTACAATTCAACAACCAATAAACAACAACAACAATACCAACATCAACAACACTATTATCCATACCAACATATTCCATAAACATCCCACACGATGTTTTTCAACATACAACAACAATATACACTTCCTTTCTTCCCAATCAAGGATCATAATCTTATCAACACACCAAAAACATTAGATACCATCTTTATACATGTAAATCAGCCCAGCCACACAACCACAACTTGCTCAAAACAGTCCATAAGCACAACAACTACAACACGACACTTTATGACCTTTCCTCCATAACTATTTTCACTTTTAAGACTTGCTATACCTTCAAATCAACTCAACATAAGAGATAGGAAGAAGAACATATCTTAAACTTGATTAAATTCAGCCACACCAACTTTCTGCAAGACCAAACTTACCACAACATAAAGTAGTGCAAGAACAATCACCTTCCATGGACTAGTTTGGTGTAATCTTGTTAAATTCTTAATTTAATGGGCTATAAATGTTTGGGGGTTGTTTTGGGAAGTTTCTAAGACTATTGAGAATGTAACAATGCTGAAAAAAATGGAGTTAATGGGGTATTTATACCCCTCATAGGACGGTTCCACCGACCTTCACAAGTGGGACCCGTGGAAGCCATTTGGTAGCTTGGAGTCTTTATCATAAAATGACCATAATGCTTGATCCAGATATCGTATGATGGCCCACGGCCTATGGTTGGAAAGCTCTTTAAATTATCTACAACTTTTATTTTTGGTGTGTTTCCAAATTCCAAATTTATAATAGCGTTTTGGCCCCTTCAAGTCAGATCATCCGAAAACGTATCTCTAAATCATCCTTTTGGTGGGCTTATGCCCATATTTGGCTTAAGGGTCCTTCTTAAGATTCACTCAACTTCCCATGTACTACTCATATCACTTTTCATATGTCCTTTATAAAACCCCGACATGTGGGCCCCACCTTAACTTACGGTTACGAGGCTATTCATCAAGTAACGTATTAACTGATTTACTCCATACAGTCACCAAATGTCACATATATATATATATATATATATATATATATATATATATATATATATATATATTCTTGTACACATATCATATATTCTTTATCCTTGATCCCTGTATAACTTTGCTCTCCCTTGAGCTCATAGTAAGCCATCTACAGTCTTGGTAACACGAAATTTTCCGGGGTGTAACAGCAAAATACTCTCTGGAGGAGCAGTGGTACTACTAGTGATGGATGGGCAACAGTGCCGCAAGCCAATCAACTCAGACATGATCAAGCGCTTCTATGCGTGAGGACATGTCTTTTCAACTGTAATGGCATCTATTTGCTTGTAATAGTCATTTTATTTGCTTGTATTAGTTTTTCCTTTGCTTGTAATCGTTTGTAATAGATCGAAAAAAAACAACTTCCTTGTATTATGAACTACGCAATGACCTAACTTCCCCACCACGGGATACGTAGGCAGTCCGTTTGGGACCCGGTCGCTTTATTAGTCAAAATCAAAACACATTTACTTTTATTTCGAACTACGTTCGATCGGATTCCTGCTACGTCAGGATAATTAGGTGCTCTTTGAGCTCCGTCGTACCAAAAGAAAAAATCAAGAAATCCCTAGGAAACCTCAAAGATAGGACTTCAAGGAGTACGCAAACCTAGCACGAAGATATTGCCACACATTCCTGACTGGGGCAGAATTTTTTAGAGGGTCAAATTCGCGCCACCAGGCTGTTACAAGAATCAGCCAACCCAGAGTCTCAAACTCTCATCCTTAACTAGTTCAACACCCTAAATTGGGGCATAAATTTTGAGGAAACCTCAAAATTTCCTACATTTGGAGATTCAGCACGGGAGTTTGCCAACCAAGATAGATCTACACCGAGACATAATTTTTTAGAGGACCTTAAAAATTTCGCACAAGGAAATGGGGAGCCACAACCATCAAAGGAACGGAGAAAGGATTATGTCCTATTCGGAAGCACATGTCATGACACGTAATCTACATCTTTTAAAATGATGCATTTGTTTTCATAAGTAACTAACTCTTACTTAACGTTCACAAAATAATTTTTCTTGCATGGTTGAAATAAATTCATCTTTCGAATATCGAATCCAAGGGGATTTGGGTCCAAGAAAGCTGGCGAGGCCCAAGAAGTGGCTAGAGTCAACAATATGGATCAACTTTAATAGGAAACTAACCCTTTGCTGATGTATGTCCCCGTGTCGTCAGGAGGATGACCCATTTTGCTAACTTTGTTTTGATGCGCAAGTAAAAACGGTTTGACAAAAGAGATAGGGGCCACCGCCAGAGAAAGGATTTGAAAAGTATCCGGCCACGAGGGATATAAAAGGACCTGAACGCCATAAGGGAAAATATCTAGCCAAGAGGGCTATACAAGGACCTGAATTCAATACAACAACAACAACAACCCAGTGAAATCCCACAACGTGGGGTCTGGGGAGGGTAGAGTGTACGCAGACCTTACTCCTACCAAGGACCTGAATTCAATAAGGGCAAATATTTAGCCACCAGGGATACAAAAGGACCTGAATGCAATAAGGGAAAGCATCTGGCCACGAGGGCTATAAAAGGACCTAACACCATAAGGGCAAGCATCTAGCGACGATGGCTACAAAAGGACTTGATTGCCATAAGGGCAAGCTGTTGTACCCCGTATATTTATACGTCAAACTATTCGCAAGAAAATCGACTCAATTTAAAGACGGGATCATTTTCGGACACGAAATAGAAATCATTAATTTTTAATTTTAATTAAAACATAAATTGTTTATAAATTTTATTTAGTGTAGAAATATTATTGGAAATTAGGGACTAATTAATTGTGATTAGACTATTAAGTAAGAATTAGTGATTAAATAATTAATTAATTTAATTTTTAGTTGTGGGCCCCACTCGAAAAATATATATAACAATTTTAAAAAAAAATATAACAATTCAAGAAAAACTTTTGGTGAGTCGTTAGATGGGGGGGGGGGGGGGGGGACGTGTCAGCACAATAAATACCATATATAAACAATTGGGAATGAACAATTCAACAATAGATTTCATTTTACAAAGAATTAAAGTTAGGAAAAATAAAAAGAAGGAGCAGCCATGGCTGCTACTGTTCACGGCCAGCCATGGCTGTTTAAAAAAAAAATTCTTTGATTTAATTCCAAGGTTATTTACAAGTTCAAGGAGGTGATAGCAACATTGGATATTGAATCGAGGAAGAAGAAATTGCGACATTGGAGCAATTAAGAGTAGAAATTCCTCCGAGAATATTAAGGTAAGATTTTCTTGTTTTATGGTGTAATTGTGCTAGTATTGTTGTAATGGAGTTATTAAAATTGGATTAGAAGAAATTAGAAGTAAGAAAATGCATAAAATCGATGTTATAGGAAATTGTGGGTTGAAATGGATTCAAAAAAGTTGTCGGGTTGTTAGAATTGTTATGGGATGAATTGTGAGAATTTTATATGTATATCTCTGTTGTTGGTATTTCTGTGTTAACAGGAGAATAATTGGAAATTCGGGTTAGGAGAATATAT
The DNA here is from genome assembly GCF_019175385.1 of Lycium barbarum. Taxonomy (NCBI): domain Eukaryota; kingdom Viridiplantae; phylum Streptophyta; class Magnoliopsida; order Solanales; family Solanaceae; genus Lycium; species Lycium barbarum. The sequence continues at coordinate 79,880,462 of NC_083338.1, forward strand.
AGGGGAAATGCTGCCCGATTTCCGTTAAGTCCTTAACTAATGAAAAACCCTAAACGAGAATGTATAAGTTAAAGAATAAGCTCTATAAGCGATGGGATACGGATTGACGAACTATAAAGTGTAGTTACTAACGATAAAGTTACTTTTATATTAAGTAGGCTAAAGGAGCGACGAAGAGAACGGGTTTGCGAATAGTCGTTAGCAGGTATGTAAAGTTAACCCTTCTATCTTTTTGGCATAATCCTTATGAAATAAACAGACGATGTGTATATGAATCCAAAGAAATTCCTATTCTTAGAGACACTAGGATGATTATGTTCTTGATTTCCGTAAGCTATTTCATATGGTTTTGATACGTATCTATGATTTCCGAAGTTGTATTTGATATGTTCCCCAGTGACATTCAAAAGGCATTTGATATGACTATTGTCTTGATTTCAAATGATAGTTCGTCCTGATTATTCCATTAGGTCTTTGATATATCTTGATACATGTATATGATTCCAAAAGTTCTATTCTGACATAATCCACAGTGACATCTGAAAGGTATTTGATATGACTATCGTCTTGATTTCCAAATGATATCGTTTTGATTATTCTGTTTGAGTCTTGATAATGTTTTAAATTGGATATGGTTGCTCACTACTTTGCTCGTGCATTCCACAATATGTCTTTCACTGAGTCCCGGGCCAGGACACGTTTTCGTGCACAGTTTCACTGCATTGTTTACCGAGTCCCTCACTAGAGGGTCGGGACACGTTATATATATATATATATATATATATATATATGCATATGTATATGATGATATGATGATTCGGAGATGGCGGCCAGGATGGCATATGATGACTTTAACCACCGAGCCCCTCACTAGAGGGCCGGGACACGTTATATGTATATATATATGAATGATGATGATATGATTTTATTTACCGAGTCCCTCACTATAGGGCCGGGACACGTTATATATATGATATATGATATTGATATGCATGACTTTCATTTCATAAGGCAAGTGTATTGATGTTTTAAAAGTCATACTTGTTTCTGGTAATCTCTATTTCAGTTATGATCCTCTTTACTGTATTTCATGCTTTACATACTCAGTACATATTCCGTACTGACCCCCTTTCTTCGGGGGGCTGCGTTTCATGCCCGCAGGTGCAGATAGTCGGTTTGGTGACCCTTCAGCATAGGACTTCTACTCAGCTGTTTTGGAGAACTCCGTTGTTCCGGAGTCTATACTTTTGGTTCAGATCTTATGATGTATATGTATATGTTTATCCAGGGGTACGGCGGGGCCCTATCCCATCATATTTTGTTATCGATACTCTTAGAGGTCTGTAGACATATGTGTGGGTTGTGTATAAGTTTTGTTCAGCTGTGTCTATGTGGCTTATGTATAGTATTGGCATGTTGTGATAGCCTTGTCGGCTTATGTATGGTATTGACATGTTGTGGCAGCCTTGTCGGCTTGCGTATGATATTGACATATAGTGGCAGCCTTGTCGGCTTGCGTATCATACTATGTATTGATTGATTGTGACTCCCTAGGAGACAGGTTATCTGGATATATATACATATATGATGACTATGAACTTTCGGAGTTCTTTTGTAAAGTTCCATATTGTTCGTAGTTCCAGTTTGACTATATCTGATAGGTATGTATACTGGTGTCCAGGTCGGGCACTAGTCATGGCCTACGGGGCTGGGTCGTGACACAAGCATCTAGCCACGAGGACTATAAAAGGACCTGAATGCCATAAGGGCAAGCATCAGGCCACGAGGGCTATAAAAGGACCTGAGCGCCATAAAGGCAAATATCTAGCCACGAGGTCTATAAAAAGACTTGAATTCCATAAGGGCAAGCGTCTAGCCATGAGGGCTACAAAAGGACAAATGCCATAAGGGCAAGCATCTGGCCACGAGGGCTATAAAAAGGATGTGAACTCCATAAGGGCAAAATATCTAGCCACAAGGGCTACATAAATAAAATAAATTCCACAAGGGAAAATATTCGACCAAAGGGTCACAGCAAAGCAAAACGGCATATCTGACTACGAGGGTCATGGCAGACACAAACGATGAAAGAAAGACCTTTTAGCCGAAAGGGCCATATCTATCATTTTTTATTTTCCATGAGGGACAGTCATTAATCCTTTTATTTTGCCATGAGGGCCATTCATGCATTTCTTTTAATTTTCCATGAGGGTGATTCATTCATTTGCCGAGAGGGCCACTCATACACGCATTGCCGAGAGGTCCATTTATACATGCATTCCTGAAGGACCATTCATACAAACATTACCGAGATGGCCATTCATACAAGCATTACCCAGAGGGACATTCATACAAGCATTACCGAGAGGCCCATTCATACAACCATTGCCGAGAGGGCCATTCATACAACCATTGCCAAGAGGGCCATTCATACAAAGATTGCCGAGAGGGCCATTCATACAAACATTCCCGAGAGGGACATTTATACAAACATTACCGAGAGGGCCATTCTACATTGCCAAGAGGGCCATTCATACAAATATTGCTTAGAGGGCCATTCATTCAAACATTGTCGAGAGGGCCATTCATACAGGCATTGCCTAGAGGGCCATTTCATGCAAGCATTTGCTGAGTGGGCCATTTCATTCAAACAATACCGTAAAGGCCATGCATTATTACACATTATTGGATGTAATCAAAGGGTTAAAGTGATGTAAATCCGGTTAGATGACTGCAGTTTTCGCTCTGAAGGTCAAAGCGATGTAAATCCGATTAGATGACTGCAGTTTTCGCTCTGAAGGTCAAAACGATGTAAATCTGGCCAGATGGCCGCAGTATTCATTTTTCAAAATCAATCACATAATCACCCAGTTGACGGGAGCATATTGGCAGATGGCAAATGGAGTAGGCTGATCAAATTAGATATAGATACATGCGGAGCAAATGTGGAACTCTTTCTTACGCAGTCGGTCGAGTTAGGGTGCCCTTGAGAGTCAAGCTCTTCGGCCAGGACTTGGAAGATCGCTTCACTCCATGCTCAGCCACACAAAATTACTTACTTGCTTATTTTCTTTATCCGATTTTCTTTACATTTTCCCACACACACAAAGGCATTCCAAAATATGGGATACCCTTTTCTTCCTATTAAGTTGAACTACAAGTGACCTGAATTCTCATGTAACCTGAGATATGTAGGAAATATAGAACCCAGGGTCCGGCCATATATTTGAAAATCGGATAAAAATGGGAGGTAATATGGAGATGGGTCATTAAAAAATCAGGGTTAGTCAAATTTCATTGCTCCGGGATGGTCCCGCCATCCCTAAACACCGAAGGGGTAGTTGTTGACACCTAATATTTTACTCCCATAATTTATTTTTATTACCCAGAGTCCTTGGATATCAAACGGAGTAAAATGTGTAGTTTCTACAAGTCAAAATGATTTTATAAAATAATTTAGATAATATTTTGCCATTTCATTTGGAAAAAAAACTTCAATAATATTATAAATAATTTAAAAATTAATTTATACATATTTTATAATTAATATAGAAAATTTGCCAAATTGAATCAAGAAGGTAATTTAAAAAGATTATTTACTTAATTGTTAAAATTATCAGGAAATAAATTAGCAAGCATTTACTCCGTTTAATTCAAGAAGTCTGATCAATTAAATGAATTAACCATTTTATCTCTCAATTTTGCATAACCAGTGTGCATTTGTACACTTCATTGGAGTCAATCATAATTAATCAAGTGTTTAATTGTTGTTAATTCCATGAATTGTTTATTATGTGTTTAATTGTGGCTACAATAGAAATACTCAATTTGGTTAATTTTTGCCTTAAGTGAAAGAGCCAATTTCATGGCTTAAGTTAATTGAGGTCATTATTGCAAAACTAGTCTTTTGTTGTCTAATTGGGCTAATTATAGCCATAAATGAAATAAATAATTTCATGGTTTAAATTAAATTAAGGATATACTTGCAACTTAAGTCTATTTGCATAATTAACCGCACTTATTAGTTTTTTTAATTGGGTAATTAATCATGTTTGACCATAATTGAGGGGTTTAAATTAATTGACTTTCTCAATTATGACCATTTTATTAAAAAGCTTTGTGTTTTGCCTCTGTATATACACAAATATACACCTATACACATGCATATACACGTATACATGTGTATATCGTGTATACACGAATTAAATTACCCCCCCTGCCCCTTTATTTTTGGTAGGCCCAGTCCACATGTGGACCGACCCGGCCCACTTCGCCATTAAAGGAGGCAACGCCCCTTTACCCTCTTATTTTAGTCATACCAAACAAACCCTTAAGAGTTTCTGTTACACCTCGGAAATTTCTCCATGAGCGTACAATGAGTAGACCAATGAAGAGTATGAGTGTACGGTGTTTTACTAAGAAGGGGATGACTACTTATCAGTTTTGAAAATGCGAAAGTTGTAGATTTGCACTTCGACCCAGTTGGTCGTAAAATAGAATATGACCCGTAAAGCGGTTTACGGACCGTAAACTGCTATCGTCTTTCAACGTTCCAAAACTTCAACTTTCTGCCAAATGTCTAAATGGTTAAATACGACTCAGAATACGGACCGTAAATCGAAATACGGCCCGTAAACTGTGACCGTAAACCACCATGACCTCCAACAAACCTTTCTAGTTCTGTTATGCTTAAATACGGTCGTGAAAGACGAACCGTAAACCAGAATACGGCCCGTAAACTGGGTTTACGACCACTGTGCACTTTCGACGACTGTTCACTTCATATCAGATTTTGGGTTATTAAAAAGGGGACGAAGTTTATTATTTCATTTCATTTCACTTCTACATGACACCCCTTCACTCTAAAACATCTATTTACAAAAATTTCACAAGAATTCAAGGATATTTGGTGATCAACAACATAAACTAAGTGAATCTAGTATAAGAAAACCCATTAAGGATCATACAAGTTAAGAAATCTCATTGGAGATAAACTAGGGTTTTGCTCAAATGGAGTATTATCAACCAAGGCTTGTTCCTACGACATCTAAGGTAAGATTTATGATGTTTCTATGTAGTTTAAGGTATTTAAGAGTTACAATACTTGGATTGTAGAGAGGTATGGCAAAATGGGTCATGAATGTGGAATAGTGCCATTTTGAGAAATAGTTTGAATTGAGTTATGAGTCTTGATGTATTGTGATGTAAATGTGTTATAAATGATATTGAGAACATAGGATCAGCAACGTACGTGAATGGACATAGTTGTGTGTTATAGCCATGGATATGAGTAATTGAAACTAAGTCTAGAAATGTGGATAATGTGGATGAATAATGATTATTGTTATGATATTGTGAATGCATTATTGGCGTTTGGGAGTTGATATACGCTATGGCAGAATGTCGTATAAATAAAGGAGAGGCTGTCCGATTTTCTCTAGATTTGGTCAGATATGCTAGCTATCGATTCTAATGATAGTATGGCTTTAATGAAGGAAGAAATGCTAGCATTGGAGGTGAACGCGCAAGTGTAAAATAGTGAACGGAAAAGGTATGTAAGGCTAACACTTCTTTCATAAGGCATGGTTCTTTGGCCAAATATCTAACTCTTCTATGAGAATATGATGTCCTTCAAATGACTTAATCTCCCGAGCTAGTAAGCTCATGATTCTTGATACGCCACGATTGTACTAAATCCCTCGTATGACGAGTAAGCCTATAAAGATAAATGTGATGAATCACGATAATAGTAATAACGATGTTGATGACGATTATGATAATGATGTAAATAGTAAAGATGCTTATGAGCTATTATGTATATGTGTCTATGTATGAATACTATGGAACACCGAGCTTATGAGGCCGGGCAAGATATGTAAATAAGTATGTATATGATTATGTAACGCGCACACACCTCTGCAGATGGTACGGATAACCCTGATGCCTTGGTAGGGCCAGGTATGTATAACTTTGAGCCTTGGCTGGCCAAGTATGTATGAAACACTGAACCTTCGTGGTCGGGCATGCTATATATATATATGTATATGTCTATGAATGCATATGACATCAATATGAGTACGAATACGTTATGTATATGAAAGGTACACGATACAAATGAGACTGAAGATATGTAAATGGTTACGGATGCGGATATGGAGGTATTTACACAAATACGCATTAGAAATGGAAAGTTCCTATGTAAGGTAAGTAAGTGCCTATGACGATGATATTACTGTTTCCCATCCTGTGCTATTTCTCATGATTGCTCATTATGCTTATAAATTGATATTGATCATGCTTTACATACTCAGTACATTCTTCGTACTGACGTCCTTTTGTTTGTGGACGCTGCGTCATGCCCGCAGGTGCACAGCGAGACAGACTTCATCCATAGCTGCTTTCTCAGAGATTACATAGCAGAAGTCCATTTCATTCGGAGCCATAGCTTTTGGGTTTAATTCTTTTGTGTACATAATTATGGGCATAGCGGGGTCCTGTCCCGCTCATGTGATATGTTATACACTCCTTAGAGGCTCGTAGACATGTGTATGTGGTTAGATGTGTTTGGCCTTGTCGGCCTGTATTTTGTATACCATTTTGTTGGCCTCGTTGGCCCATGTACATTGATATGGCATAGATGCCTATGACGACATAAAGAGGTTGTTATCCAAAGGGACTAGTATGATTGATGGATAGAAATGTATGTTTTACTATGTGGCTCACCTAGATGTTATGTGAAAGTATGTCAAGGGGTGCCCGGGTGGGATAGCACCGGGTGCTGGTCGCGGCCCCCTAGTCGGGTCGTGACTAAAGTGGTATCAGAGTAGTTCAGTCCTAGGGTGTGTCTACGAGCCGTGTCTAGTAGAGTGTTGGTTATTGGTGTGTTGCGTGCCACACTTATAAACAAGAAGCTGCGGGCATTTTAGGAATAATTGACCTTCCTTCTTCATAAGAATTGTGCAATAAAGCTATGATATGAGAAATTCTTGTTCCTTAACCGTGTGTTATGTATTTCAGAAATGCCTGTAAAGAAAAAGGTTACAGCAGCCCAAAAGGGCAAGACGGTGGCAGAAAAGCGGGCTGAAAGAGCACCGCCACCGGTAGTAGAGGAAATTGAGTCCCAGAGTGCGGCTCCATCTCAGTCCTCCCAGACAGTTCCTATTACTAAGGAGCATGAGGGAGCCTCTGCCCCAGCTCCAACACCTCCAGCTCGTCCACCGGATGCTTCAGGACAAGATGTGAAAGAGGCCATACATGTGCTTACTCAGTTGGTTGCGGCCCAGACTCAGAGGCAAAGTTCAGGGCAAGGCGATAGGGTTGTTAGTGCAAGGGCCCATGATTTCATTACCTTAAACCCTCCAAAATTCTTTGGGTCGAAGCCGGAGGAGGGCCCTCAGGATTCATCGATGGTATGTTGAGGACGCTTCGGTTGATACATGTTTCAGACACCGAATCGGTGGAGCTAGCGTCGTATAGATTGAGAGATATCTCGATCCAGTGGTGTACAGTTTGGATGGCTTCGCGGGGAACCAATGCACCACCCTCGGTATGGAAGGAGTTTGTTGATGCTTTTCTCCGACACTATATGCCTCCATAAGTTCGACGAGCTAGGGCCGATAAGTTCTTAAATTTGAGGCAAGGTAGTATGAGTGCTCTAGAGTACAGTCTCTGATTTAATTCTTTGGCTAGGTATGCTTCGGCCATGGTAGCGGATTTGGGTGACCGAGTGCCCAATATGTGAAGGGATTAGGGCCACATTTGATGGATAGGTGCTTGACTACGTCCCTTCAGGACAATATGGATATTGCACGCATTCAGGCCCATGCTCAAAACTTAGAAGAAAGCTTGCAACAGCAGAGAAGTGAACGCGAGCAAGATAGGGGACATGGAAAGGCGGCTAGATCTTTGGGTCTAACGAGCGAGTTTAGAGGTAGGCACAGGCAGCAGTTTCCCAGGTACTCAGGCTATTCTATGACTAGTGCACCTCCACGATTTTCAGGCCAGAGATTCGACAGATCTACCCATTCTGGGTCGAGTCAGAGTTATTCGGGGTCTCAATTTAGAGATGATTCGGGTCAGGCAAGGCCACCCGCACTACGATGTTCCCAGTGTGGGAAGTTGCATTGGGGTCGATGCCGATTGGGTTCAGATGTTTGCTATTCATGTGGTCGACCAGGCCATATCATGCGTGATTGCCCCTCAGTTCATGGTAGAGGTAGGACCCAGCCCTCAGGGTCGGTAGCCGGATATTCAGTATCTGTACGCCCTATGGGGCCAGGTTCACATGTGCCAGTCGGCCATGGTAGAGGCAGAGGGAGAGTTCCCTGTTCTAGCGATCCTCAGCACCGTGTTTATGCTTTGGCTGGACGCCAAGATCTTGAGTCTTCTCCTGATGTAGTTACAGGTATATTATCGGTATACTCTCATGATGTATATGCTTTGATTGATCCGGGCTCCACATTGTCATATGTTACTCCATATATTGCGGGTCGGTTTAGAGTCGAACCGGAGTCGATCAAACCTTTTGAGGTGTCTACAGCCGTGGGTGAATCGGTACTAGCTAGCCGGGTATATAGAAATTGTGTAATTGTGATTTGTGATCGTCGTACCATGATCGACTTGCATGAGTTAGAAATGGTGGATTTTGATGTTATTATGGGCAGGGATTGGTTGGCTTCTTGTTATGCCAATGTGGATTGTAGGATGAAAATGGTTCGTTTCAAATTTCTGAGAGAACCAGTTTTAGAATGGAAAGGGAATACGGCATCGCCAAATGGTAGGTTTATTTCCTATTTAAAGGCAAGGAAAATTATCACGAAAGGGTGCATTTATCATCTAGTGCGAGTTCAAGATGTAGAAGCTGAGTCGCCAACTCTACAGTCAGTTCCATTGGTGAACGAATTTCCGGATGTGTTCCCGGAATAACTTCCAGGCCTTCCTCCCGAGTGGGAAATTGATTTTGCTATTGATGTGCTGCCAGGCACTAAGCCTATATCTATTCCTCCTTATATAATGGCTCCCGCAGAATTGAAGGAGTTGAAAGAGCAATTGAAAGACTTGCTTGAGAAAGGCTTCATTAGGCCTAGTTCGTCCCCGTGGGGAGCGCCCGTATTGTTTGTTCGAAAGAAAGATGGCTCTTTGAGAATGTGCATTGATTATCGGCAATTGAATAAAGTGACGACTAAGAAAAAATATCCTCTTCCGAGGATTGATGATTTATTTGATCAATTGCAAGGTGCCAAATGGTTTTCAAAGATCGATTTGAAGTCCAGATATCACCAAGTGAGAGTTAGGGAGAAAGATATCCGTAAGACAGCCTTCAGAACAAGATGGCCATTTTGAGTTCCGAGTAATGTCGGTTCAGCTAACTAATGCACCGGCGGTATTTATGGATTTAATAAACAATGTGTTCAGGCCCTGCCTAGATTTATTTGTAATCGTGTTTATCGATGATATCTTGGTGTATTCTAGATCCGAGGCAGAACATGCGGATCATTTGCGTACTGTCCTTGGAGTTCTTCGAACTCGAGAGTTGTTCGCAAAATTTTCCAAATGTGCGTTTTGGTTGAACTCAATGACATTTCTGGGGCATATTGTTGCAGCCGATGGTATTCGAGTAGATAGTCAAAATATTGAGGCCGTGAAGACTTGGCCAAGGCCCACGACTCCTACGGAGGTTCGTAGCTTTCTGGGCTTAGCAGGTTACTACAGGAGATTCGTCGAAGGTTTTTCTTCTATTTCTGCACCACTCACAAAGTTGACCCAGAAATCAACAAAGTTTCAATGGACAGATGCTTGTGAGCGTAGCTTCCAAGAGTTGAAAAGTAGATTGACTTCCGCCCCAGTCTTGACACTTCCAGAGGGATTGGAAGGATATGCTGTTTATTGCGACGCTTTAGGCGTTGGATTAGGCTGTGTATTAATGCAACATGGCAAGGTGATTGCATATGCTTCAAGGAAATTATGGAAACATGATCAGAATTATCCGACCCACGATCTGGAATTGGCAGCAGTGGTTCATGCGTTAAAGATATGGAGACATTATTTATATGGTCTCCACGTGGATATTTATACAGATCATAAGAGTCTACAGTATATCTTCAAGCAGAAAGAGCTGAATTTATTGCAACAATGATGGTTGGAATTGCTAAAAGATTATGATGTTGATATCTTGTATCACCCCGGAAAGGAAAATGTTGTAGCTGATGCTCTTAGCCGCAGATCTATGGCAATTTTGTGTGAAGTACGACCAGAGAAGAGAGAAATGGCTCGTGAGCTCCAACAGCTAACTAGCCTAGGAGTTCGAGTAGTGGACTTAGGTAGCAGGGGAACTACTATTCCGAATACAGCAATCTCGTCGCTAGTAGCAGAAGTGAAAGAGCGGCAATACGAAGATTCCATGCTAATGCAATACAAAGATTCACTCCCTCAGAAAGAGGAGTCATCATTTAATATTTCAGGAGACGGAGTTCTCCGATGTCTGTTACATCCGACATTTTTGCTTATTCGAAAATTCGAGATAATTTGACTTGTAATGAATAAGGCCACAATTGGACCTTACTTGGTGTGGATATATAGGTTATGAATATGATGGTGTGGAATTTCGAAAGGTGGCCAAGAGCAAAAATCGGAATTTTGGAAACTTGCTCCATAAATTACAAAATTAGCCAAGTGGGCTCAAAAGAAAATAAGAGAAAATGAGGCCCATTTGGGGAGAGGCCCAACCGGCCATAAGTAAGTGCCAAGCCCATCATAAATTAATTAAGAGGTTAATTATTTATACATGGATAAGTGTCAAGAAGCTTCAAGAAAAAGGAATCAAGAACAAACAAAAAAAAAACCAAAGAGAGAGAGAGAGGGCATTTCGGGTTTAAGAGAAGAGAAAAGAAAAGGAAAGAAAAAAATCCCAAGCTTCAAATCTTGATGCAAAAATCTATAATTTTCTTGAATTCTTACTAAGCACAAAGCCCTCTACAAAGTGGTATAAATATTGAGGCCAAAGGTGACCTTGGTGACAAGTGAAAAAAACTTGAAGAAAAGGTAAGAATTTTACCATTCCTATGCCATGAAATATATGTATGTATGTTGTAGTATGTGTGAATGAATGAAAATCATGAAAACTTTGTGTGTTGGAATGAGAGTGGGTTGGCCGAATGTGTGCATGAATTGTAGGTTCAAGTATGGCTTGAATTCATGTTGTAATTTAGTTGTAGTATGGTGGAAATTGTATTAGAAATGAAAGTGGAATGAATTAGTGAAAATTGGAAAATATAGGAGGTGGCCGTGTGGTATTGTTATATGGTGATGGAGTATGAATTTGATCTTGTTTGTATGCTAAGTGTGTTATGGTGAAGTGAATGGAAAAACAACAATCTTTATTGTCATGGAAAAATGGTTATCAAGTTGTTGTAGGAAAACATGCAACTTTGTTATGATTTATGTAAAAATGGAAATGCAAGTATCAAGAGGCAAATCATGATTATTTTTGATGAATTTGGAAGATGGAAATATATAATGAACTTGTAGGTTGAAGGTTAGGAAAAATTGGAAAAGTAGTGGCTTAATGGAAAGTTTGAATGTTTGCATATCTTATGAATATTGTGTGAAAATGGTATGGATGCGTCCGATGTATGTTGTAATGATTTTGATGGATGATGAATATGAAAATAACAAGTTTGGTTTGGAAATGTAAGTTGGAAACGAAAGATGTTTCGTTATGTCGAAAGATGGCTAGTGATGCCATAGTGTATGTTTTAATGTCTGTTATTGTTTTGATGTTGTCTCTGGGTTGTTGTGTTGATGAATTGAGCCGAGCTAAGTCTCGGGGATGTCTTATATACAGAGGAAATGCTGCCGAAATTTCGGTAGGCAAGTATGTGTTAAGTTGAATTATTGAAAAGTTTGAAACTAACAAATGGTAAACTTGACCATTTCTAGATTTTGGACGAAATTGAAGTCGACGCCAAGCGAGCGTAAGGCGCTATCGAGGTATGTGAAGCATTTCCCTTTGTTCCTAGGCATGTTCTGGATGTGATAGGCTCGGCCGCGAGCCTTAAGTATGACTCTGTTCCCCGGAATTCGAGACGGAAAACCGCTCTAATTCCTTTTGTCACGACCCAACCCCGTGGGCCGCGACTGGTACCCTAACTGGGTACCCGTACATACCTACCTGACCGAATTTCGTATCATACATATTTTTTTTTCTTTCAAACAGATGTTACAGAAGTAGGCCGATACAGATACGGCACGCGCGCAAACATATATATATATATATACCTGAACATGCAGACATTTACAGATAAGCCGATAAGGCTAACATACAGACGAAACCCGTAACCCACACATCTATCTACAGGCCTCTACAGATATACAGAATCAGATGACGGGACAGGGCCCCGCCGTACCCAGACTTTCCACACATACAGAACATACGGAAAACAGAAGATATATACCAAAAGTGTACGCTCCGGATCAAAGGAGCTCTTCGAACAGCAGAGTCAGAAACCTACGTTGGCGGCGTATCCCCTGGTGCGTCTGTACCTGCGGGCATGTAGCGCAGCCCCCGGAGAACGGGGGTCAGTACGAAAAATGTACCGAGCATGTAAAGCAGAAACATAACAAATACAATCATAGTCCGAACCGGAGTCACAGAAATATAACGGACAGAACCATACATCAGACAGACGGGCAGAGTCATGATCCAGACAGACATACAGAATCGTGGTCCATACAGATAAACAGAATCATGGTTCGGACAGACCGACGGAATCATAATCCGGACAGACGAGCAGAATCAGAATCCATACGGACATACAGAATCAGAATCCATACGGACATACAGAATCAGAATCCATACGGACATATAGAATCAGAAGCCATACGGACATACAGACATAGTCGTAATTCAGACGGACAGACAGAATTATACATGCAGAGTAGTGCAGAGTCATACTGAACCATACAGAATCATACAGAGGCATGTGCTTATATAAATACTGATGGCACATGCATACAGACATACAAATTCCGGCCCTGTCTGGGGGCACGGTAACAGAACCCGACCCTCTTAGTACGGGACGCGGTGGACAGACAGAATCAGATCAGATCAGATCATATCATATGCCATCCTGGCCGCCATCCCCATACACAGATCATAATATCATAATCATACAAATATAACAAATCCCGGCCCGCACACCGAGGGACGCGGTGAACAATGCAGAGGAATATGCACGATAACAGAACCTGGCCCGGGACGCAGTGAAGGAATGCATTGAGACAGCCACGAACAGATCCATGAGAAACCACATACATACAGACTCACATACCGACTCAATCAGACTGAAGGATGCCAAATGGCGAGCCAAAATCAGAGTATCCAGATAGTATGCATAGTACGCGCCTACATCCTACTTGGGAAGGCACGACAGATCATTATCAGAATCGAATTCTCAGATGTTCAGAAGTCATTTTGTAAGAATTTCATAAAAATAGTTGTATCACAATCAAAATAATAGTTCAATTGTTTTCTGAGAAAATCGGACAAAATGGAAGTATTTAAAGTATTACAGAAGATATCGGGCCTTGTGGGCCCACCTCGGACCAACTCGAGGCAACATATGTAATTTACCGACAATAGACCTTATGAGGTCATCCGTAATCGTTTGGAAGTGTTCCGACTCCGTTTAGGGAAGTTTCATACAAAAATTCATTTTAAAGGCAATTGTAAGAAAATAGCTTCAATTGGATTGAAGGAATTGGAGCGGTTTTCCGTCTCGAATTCCGGGGAACGGAGTCGTACTTAAGGCTCCCGGCCGAGCCTATCACATCCAGAACATGCCTAGGAACAAAGGGAAATGCTTCACATACCTCGATAGCGCCTTACGCTCGCTTGGCGTCGACTTCAATTTCGTCCAAAATCTAGAAATGGTCAAGTTTACCATTTGTTAGTTTCAAACTTTTCAATAATTCAACTTAACACATACTTGCCTACCGAAATTTCGGCAGCATTTCCTCTGTATATAAGACATCCCCGAGCCTTAGCTCGGCTCAATTCATCAACACAACAACCCAGAGACAACATCAAAACAATAACAGACATTAAAACATACACTATGGCATCACTAGCCATCTTTCGACATAACGAAACATCTTTCGTTTCCAACTTACATTTCCAAACCAAACTTGTTATTTTCATATTCATCATCCATCAAAATCATTACAACATACATCGGAGGCATCCATACCATTTTCACACAATATTCATAAGATATGCAAACATTCAAACTTTCCATTAAGCCACTACTTTTCCAATTTTTCCTAACCTTCAACCTACAAGTTCATTATATATTTCCATCTTCCAAATTCATCAAAAATAATCATGATTTGCCTCTTGATACTTGCATTTCCATTTTTACATAAATCATAACAAAGTTGCATGTTTTCCTACAACAACTTGATAACCATTTTTCCATGACAATAAAGATTGTTGTTTTTCCATTCACTTCACCATAACACACTTAGCATACAAACAAGATCAAATTCATACTCCATCACCATATAACAATACCACACGGCCACCTCCTATATTTTCCAATTTTCACTAATTCATTCCACTTTCATTTCTAATACAATTTCCACCATACTACAACTAAATTACAACATGAATTCAAGCCATACTTGAACCTACAATTCATGCACACATTCGGCCAACCCACTCTCATTCCAACACACAAAGTTTTCATGCTTTTCATTCATTCACACATACTACAACATACATACATATATTTCATGGCATAGGAATGGTAAAATTCTTACCTTTTCTTCAAGTTTTTTTCACTTGTCACCAAGGTCACCTTTGGCCTCAATATTTATACCACTTTGTAGAGGGCTTTGTGCTTAGTAAGAATTCAAGAAAATTATAGATTTTTGCATCAAGATTTGAAGCTTGGGATTTTTTTCTTTCCTTTTCTTTTCTCTTCTCTTAAACCCGAAATGCCCTCTCTCTCTCTCTTTGTTTTTTTTTTTTGTTTGTTCTTGATTCCTTTTTCTTGAAGCTTCTTGACACTTATCCATGTATAAATAATTAACCTCTTAATTAATTTATGATGGGCTTGGCACTTACTTATGGCCGGTTGGGCCTCTCCCCAAATGGGCCTCATTTTCTCTTATTTTCTTTTGAGCCCACTTGGCTAATTTTGTAATTTATGGAGCAAGTTTCCAAAATTCCGATTTTTGCTCTTGGCCACCTTTCGAAATTCCACACCATCATATTCATAACCTATATATCCACACCAAGTAAGGTCCAATTGTGGCCTTATTCATTACAAGTCAAATTATCTCGAATTTTCGAATAAGCAAAAATGTCGGATATAACATCAAGTATGGATGGTAGGAAAGATGAAGGATAAGAAGCGTGAATAAGCGGAATCTCTGAAAGAGTCGATAAGCGACACGCGAAACGATTTGTATGACAACTTGGCTAACAAGTTTACCAATAAGGGAATTTTTTCATAAATCACTGGAGCCTTACTAAGAGTGATCTGATTCGGATTCAGATTCTATCTGTTATACTTCTGCACTCCCGATTCTAATAAGGCTCTGCCTATTACGCCTCTGTATTTCTGAACTCGATTATGTTTCCGTCTGATAAATCTTTGTATGTCCGATTCTGAATACGTTTCTGGTTGGCATACCTCTGTACGATTGACTCTGATTACGAATCTGTCTGACACACCTCTGTATGTCTAACTCTGGATATGAATCCGTCTGATATGTCTCTGTACCTATGATTTTGATCACGCGTCTGTCTGATACATCTCCGTATGACTGCTTCTAATTACGACTCTATCTGACACATTTCTGTCTGTCTGACTTTGATCACGACTCTGTATGATACATTTCTGTACGTCTGCTTCTGATTTCGAACCTGTCTGATACCTCTCTGTACGTCTGACTCCGATCTCAGATTTGTCTGACATACTTCCGTACCTCTGATTTTGCCTATGAATCCGTCCGTCATAGTTTAATACGTCTGCCTCCGATTACGAATCCGTCCGATATGCTTCTACGCGTCCGGTCCTAGTTCCGAATCTGTTTGGTATGAAGTGTCTGGTATGAAGTAGGATTTCGATAATGTGGTAAGAAACTCAGAAGTGTAACAAGAAGTGATGATTAATTATAACGTCTGAAAGGCATCCGTCTGTTACGAGAATATAGCTTATGGTTCGATGATTATGTGGGGTATGAGCAAATATATTATGAAGGCGTTTGAATCAGTGATGTGAAAAATTACCCCATAATGTTGGTGAAGAAGCCATGTCGGAAAGTCAACAAAGGACGACTATAAAGAGAACCCTCCCGAAGTAGTGTGACACCCCATAAGGTCGATTTAACATTCGAGGACGAATGTTTTTAAAGGCAGATTATGTGTTCCCGATGTGGCAGGTTTACGCCACCAAATATTAAGAGAAACTCATTGTTCCCGTTATTCTATCCATCCCGGACCGACGAAAATGTATCATGACCTTAAGTCTATATATTGGTGGAATGGAATGAAGAAAGATATAGCGGATTTCGTAGCTCAATGTCCCAATTGTCAACAAGTGAAAATCTAGCACCAAAAGCCAGGTGGATTGTTGCAAGCCATAGAAATCCCGACTTGGAAGTGGAAAATGATTAATATGGACTTCATTGCAGGCTTACCCCGTTCTCGACGTAAGTATGATTCCATATGGGTGATTGTAGATAGGCTCACAAAGTCAGCTCATTTCTTATCGGTCAAAACGACGTATATGGCAGAAGATTATGCAAAGTTTTATCTTAGGGAGATAGTTAGGCTCCATGGTGTTCCAGTATCTATTATCTCTGATAGAGGGACTCAGTTTACAGCTAATTTCTGGAAGTCTTTCCAAGAGGGTTTAGGGACCCGAGTGAGCTTTAGCACGACATTTCATCTGCAGACCGATGGGAAAGCTGAGCGCACCATCTAGACTCTCGAAAATATGTTGCGAGCATGTATGATTGATTTTGGAGGTAATTGGGATGATCATTTGCCACTCATTGAATTTTCTTACAATAATAGTTATCATTCTAGGATTTAAATGGCACCGTATGAGGCTTTATATGGGCGAAAGTGTAGATCCCCAATTGGGTGGTTTGAAAGTGGAGAAGCTAAATTGATAGGGCCAGACTTGGTCCAGCAAGCCATAGAGAAGGTTAAGCTCATACAAGACCGGTTGTTCGCAGCCCAAAGTCGTCAAAAGTCCTATGCGGATAATCGTCGAAGAGACTTAGAGTTTCAAGTGAAGGTACAATGAATAGACCAACGAAGAGTATGAGTGTACGGTGTTTTACTATGAAGGGGATGACTACTTATGAGTTTTGAAAATGCGAAAGTTGCAGATTTGCACTTCGACCCAGTTGGTCGTAAAATAGAATATGGCCCGTAAAGTGGTTTACAGACCGTAAACTGCTATCGTCTTTCAACGTTCCAAAACTTCAACTTTCTGTCAAATGTCTAAATGGTTAAATACGACTCAGAATACTGACCGTAAATCGAAATATGGCCCGTAAACTGTTACCGTAAACCACCATGACCTCCAGCAAACCTTTCTGGTTCTGTTATGCTTAAATACGGTCGTGAAAAATATACCGTAAACCAGAATACGGCCCGTAAACTTGGTTTACGGCCAATGTGCACATTCGACGACTGTTCACTTCAGATCAGATTTTGGGTTATTAAAAAGGGGACCAAGTTTATTATTTCATTTCATTTCACTTCTACATGACACCCCTTCTCTCTAAAACATCTCTCTACATAAATTTCACAAGAATTCAAGGATATTTTGTGATCAACAACATAAACTAAGTGAATCAAGTATATGAAAACCCATTAAGCATCATACAAGTCAAGAAATCTCATTGGAGATAAACTAGGGTTTTGCTCAAGTGGAGTATTATCAACCAAGGCTTGTTCCTACGACATCTAAGGTAATATTTATGATGTTTCTATGTTGTTTAAGGTATTTAAGAGTTAAAATACTTGGAATGTAGAGAGGTATGGCAAAATGGGTCATGAATGTGGAATAGTGCCATTTTGATAAATAGTTTGAATTGAGTTATGAGTCTTGATGTATTGTGATGTAAATGTGTTATAAATGATGTTGAGAACATGAGATCAGCAATGTACGTGAATGGACATAGTTGTGTGTTATCGCCATGGATATGAGTAATTGAAAGTAAGTCTAGAAATGTGGATGAATAATGATTATTGTTATGGTATTATGAATGCATTATTGACGTTTGGGAGTTGATATACGCTATGGAGGAATGTCGTATAAATAAAGGAGAGGCTGTCCGATTTTCTCTAGTTTTGGTCATATATGCTAGCTATCGATTCTAATGATAATATGACTTTAATGAAGGTAGAAACGCTAGCATTTGAGGTGAACGCGCAAGTGTAAAATAGTGAATGGAAAAGGTATGTAAGGCTAACCCTTCTTCCATAAGGCATGGTTCTTTGGCCAAATATCTAACTCTTCTATGAGACTGTGATGTCCTTCAAATGACTTGATCTCCCGAGCTAGTAAGCTCATGATTCTTGATACGCCACGATTGTACTAAATCCCTCGTATGACGAGTAAGCCTATAAATATAAATGTGATGAATCACGATAATAGTAATAATGATGTTGATGACGATTATGATAATGATGTAAATAGTAAAGATGCTTATGAGCTATTATGTATATGTGTCTATGTATGACTACTATGGAACCTCGAGCTTTTGAGGCCAAGTAAGATATGTAAATAAGTATGTATATGATTATGTAACGCGCGCACACCTCTGCAGATGGTACGGATAACCCTGATGCCTTGGTAGGGCCAGGTATGTATAACCTTGAGCCTTGGCTGACCAAGTATTTATGAAACACCGAACCTTCGTGGTCGGGCATGCTATATATATATATATATGTATATATCTATGCTATGTATATGACATCAATATGAGTACGAATACGTTATGTATATGAGAGGTAAACGATACGAATGAGACTGAAGATATGTAAATGGTTACGGATACGGATATGGAGGTATGTACACAAATACGCATTAGAAATGGAAAGTTCCTATGTAAGGTAAGTAAGTGCCTATGACGATGATATTACTGTTTCCCATCCTGTGCTATTTCTCATGATTGCTCATTATGCTTCTATATTGGTATTGATCATGCTTTACATACTCAGTACATTCTTCGTACTGATGTCCTTTTGTTTGTGGACACTGCGTCATTCCCGCAGGTGCACAGGGAGACCGACTTGATCCATAGCTGCTTTCTCAGAGATTACATAGCAGAGCTCCATTTCATTCGGAGCCATAGCTTTTGGGTATTAATTCTTTTGTGTACATAATTATGGGCATAGCGGGGTCCTGTCCCGCTCATGTGATATGTTATACACTCCTTAGAGGCTCGTAGACATGTGTATGTGGTTAGATGTGTTTGTCCTTGTCGACCTGTATTTTGTATACCATTTTGTTGGCCTCGTCGGCCCATGTACATTGATGTGACATAGATGCCTATGACGACATAAAGAGGTTGTTTTCCAAAGGGACTAGTATGATTGATGGATAGAAATGTATATTTTACTATGTGTCTCACCTAGATGTTATGTGAAAGTATGTCAAGGGGTGCCCGGGTGGGATAGCACCGGGTGCTCGTCGCGGCCCCCTGGTCGGGTCGTGACAGTTTCTCCCCTCAAAGAGAGGAAACCCTAGCCGCCACCCTCCCCTTCCCTCGCTCTTCACGTCATCTGTACCAGAATGGGCCAAAGGAGGACCCACGTTGAGCCTTTTAAATTATGCATGGTTAAAAGTGGCAAGAGCATTAATTGCTTTGCCACTTTCTACCCATTTCCACCTATATCCAACCCCAAATACAGTATTATCTTCTATCCCTTTACTTTTTATGCTTTAGAACGTTCAAATACTTAATGGGTTTTGTCTTACCTTCGTTTGAATCCATGATTTACATTGGTTCGTGAAGAACCGAGCATATAGATCTAGTTCTGGGTCAAATCTGACCGTTTACAAGTTTTGTTGGTTGAATCTCGACCCTTGAACAAGATGTGAGGAACCAATTCTCACAAATTAGTATTTTTCCCACCTCGGTTAAAGCTATGGTTTTTGTATTTTTTGGGGTTCAATAAATAGAACCCCCAAATAACATTATTTGAAACTTTTTACACACAAAATATTCATGCATATTCACATAAAAACTCAAATACCTAGGGATTTAGTATTAAACTGCCGAAACCTTTAATTTTTGAGTTAGTTTAGTTTTAAAAAAGATTTTAATTTCCTGTTTGTGTGGCTGAGGTGATTTGGGAGCAAGAAGGGTTCTCCAACTCCTTTCTGATCAAGCTGTGCAATTGAAAGGTAATTTTCCATCCTTTCTTTAGTTTTCTCTATTTATTTCTTTTATATGCTTCTTCTAATGTGATTATGTGTTTATAGCTTAGATTAGCTTAAGTTAAATTAGGTAATTAGGCGTTATGCGGTTTTATGTGCTTTGTTTATATAGTTTAGTGCAAGTTAAGGCTAGTTTAGTTCATAATCATGTTTTTGCCCCCGTCTAGTATTGTAGCGTAGCCTCTATTATGCATTTTCGTTTTAGATGCTCTATCTAGCTTGCGTGCACTAAGTCTTCATGCTTATTTATTTGGTTGCTATGCTCATTTTCTGCTATAGTTTAAGTCTACTTGGCTATAAGTATGTAGTTGGTGCATTTGAATTTGTATAATGAGGCAGTTCATATCCCTTTAGTATGGTTCACGTGGATTAGCTTGGTTTTGTTTGAATCTATATGCCAAGGATATACATGGTTCATCTTAAAGCTTGGGTTGAAAATGTTCCTGTTTATGCTATGATTAGTCCTACAGTAGTTTAATGAAGTTGTATTAGAATCACAGACATGATTTAAGGCTTATGAGGTCTAAATGACTTAGTATCATAGGTTTAAATATTAATTTAGATAAAAAAAGTGGGCTTTTAGTTGATTGTATGCATAAAACCTCTTTCTTATGGTCTGTTTTATACTCATAATATATTTAGGTCACGTAAAATGTTGGGTCTAATCACTAGAAATGATGGGATAAAGTCTAAACTAAAAGATCATTTTAAGAAATTTGGTTGAATAAAGGAAGAATGATTAGGCTAAGTTTCACATGAAGTTTAGTTAGTTAATTTAGCTTTGATATACTTGATTAGATTGGAAATAAAGAGAGTTGTGTACTGTTTTGGCCTTTCCATGTGATTTTAATAATTAGAGGATCCTATTAGTATGTTGCATGTGCCTTGTTTTTATATGAGTGCCTTTATCTTTTGAAAATATTGAAGTTATGTTAATTTCTGATCTTCTTGTATGGTTGTCCCTTTATGACAAAGCTTGATACAGTCCCCCCCCCCCCCCCCCCCCCCCCCTTTATCCCATTTCAAGTAAAATTTGAACTTGTGCCACCCCAATTCTTTCTCCCTTTGCTTGACGTTCATTGCTGAATTGTTTACGTGTGCGTATAAACATGTCCAGATGCCATTCCTGTTTTCCCTTCCCCCATTTTTTCCCTTATCTGGAAACTGCACCACACCTTACCCTCTTCTTTTTACTTGGTTTGACATCTCGCACCCTCCTATCTCATTTCCCCTTTGCTTGTTTCAAAATGGTGGGTATATGCATGAGTGTTTTCTGTCATTAGAGAGTTGGCTCACAATGGGTTTAGAAAAGATCACTATCCTGTCCTTTCTATCCATTTCCTGAAACCGAAGTGTTAGTTTTGTCTGATCATGCATTTGACATTGACTTCGACTTTCTTTCTATGCATATTGCAAGAAATGATATGTCCTCTGCTATGTTTATCAGACTGAAAATGAACCTTTGTTTTTAAAATGATGATATCATGAAAGATTATGTGCTGGTGCCTATGTGCTATTAGGTCCATATTCCTTTTCACGAACGTAATACCCTTATAGATTCATTTACGTTTTATGTGTTTAAGATAAAATGAAAGAAGGCCTTCTATTAATTTTGCCTTGTGTTTGATCCAACTTGAAATTTAAACCTGCACACTTGTGTATTGAGCTTCAGTATGTATGCTAGCAATAGTCCAAAAGGGTATAATGAGTATATACTTGCCCAGTCTACATTGCCTTGTACTTCCTTCATCACTTGCATGAGTATGTTGCATGAATAGGCTTGCATATATGCAGGATATACAAAATATTCCCAGTCGGTATACACCTATGTGTATATGGGATAGTATATTCTGTATATCGACTCTAATTATATGTTAAGTGGGACTTTGAAACTGTTCTTAGGCCTATTTACTTTCTTTTACCATCTTAAACATGAAATTCGGTCTCCTTTACCTTTCTTTTGTTGATGTGATGTATTTTGGGCCTGTTGAGACTTTCTTTATTTATTTTAAGACACTTGGGCTCGCTCTGTGTTTCTCTCATTGTTTGACATGTCTAGGGCCTATTACTTCTGAGATTGTGAATCATGTTGGCTTCACCTTGTTTGTTATTTTACTAATTAGCATAACCAATATATATGCAATGTACATATCTGCATACATGATTTATTTGGTTCTATCTTTACTTTTTGATTCTTGTTAATTTATATAAAATGAGTATGGATGCCCTCTGACAATATTCCCTTTTCCCCGTCTCCTTGTTTGCATGTGATTCCCCGTGGACCATTTGGGCCGTTGCAATTCTCGTATAAACCTGTTGGGCCTAAGGCCCAACCTCCTTTCTTTGATCGTGTTCGAAAGAAATAATGAAAGGGAAGCTAATATGTTTTTATGCCCTAGTCATGGGTGAAAATGGTTAATATTGTTTGAAGGCCCAACTATGGGTGCAAATAGTTAACTGGTGGGCATAGGTAGGCCCACCAGCCTAACTCTTCTCTTTTCATTTATCTTTTATGGGGTGTAAATGTATTTGCAACAAACATATGTGAATATTGAAACCCTATGCATGTTAAAACTTAGAACTTAGGAAAATACTTAGTATTATTAGGAATGTCGCCCAAACTATTTTCTAAATTTTGCTACGTATACCCCTTGCATGAAATCGGCATGAAATTGTATTTTTAAACAGGTTTAATAACTTGGTGTCGAACAAACAATTTCAATGAGCTAAATGATGAATTTGGGCCTTCCGCCCTTGGCGTAATTCTTAATATAAAATGGATCAAAACAGAAACAAGTCTTGGGCCTTTAGCCTACAAAAGATTTCTTTTAAAGTAAAAACAAGACTGTATGACTTTTGCTACAAACTGGATTGAATCGGAAAAGGTGAATTTAAGGACTCTTTTCGGATTACAACTTGGGCTGAATTTTGAGAAAAGGAGTAGATGTGAAATGCCCATTTTTCGGAATCAGAAATGGATTCATTTGATTTAACTTGGACAATTTCTTAGAGAAGTAAAACACAGTATTTTTTGGGCCTAAAGCCCAAACTTGAGGATTAAAAACAAGAAGAGATATACGTGGGCCGGTTAAAGAGTAAGATGGCTTTGGGAAGTTGGAATGTGGTTGATAATGAGATTCAATAATTCAAAATGATCTTAATAAAACCTTCAATTTCCTATTGTATACTTATATTATAAAAATGGGAGATATACTCGATACTTTCTTATATATACATAAATAAAACCTATAAGAACTAAACTCATCCCATTAGGACAAAAAATAGTAGTGACTCCACTTTGAAGAAATCTCAGGTGTGTCTTGGTCAAGAAATGAACTCATCACACATTGAGGCTCGTTGATCAACTGTATTCTATGGATCCTTAATACTAGGGTGCTTAAAACCTTTCCTAGGGGATCACCAGAACCCTTAACTCGAACTCCGGTCCAAAAAGGATTTTTCTCTTGTTTAATAAACCCTTTTATCCCAATTTTCCTAATTTCCCTTTAAATAAATTAGGTGACGAATCTAAAAATACTAAAATCTATTTAGAGCACCAACAACCTCTTAGTAGCTTTTATGCACCCGCGTAAAAGTGAACCGTAACACGCCCAAAATTAATTTTTAAATCAAATTTACAAATTTGTCATGGTTGGTTCATAGCCTTGTGTACTCTCGCCAAGAATTCATATCCGGAGCTTGGAGCGTGCGAATTGTGAGCCTTCTGTCCTATCGGAAACTAAATTCAGAGCTCTGAAGCTTCTATGAATTTCACGACAGAAATCATTTCAGATTTGCTACAGTAATTTCTTAAAGTTCGTCCATACGTCTGCCATGCTTACTTTTCAGCTGTGCGCACTCTTGCTGAAAAATTCATATCCCGAGCTAGGAGTATACGAATTGCGAGCCATCTACCCCATTGGAAACAAAACTCAAAAATATGCAACTTATATAAGTTTCGTGGTAGAAATCTGTTATATCTCGTATTTTGTACAACCGGACATTTTAAGATAATCGCGATAAGTTAAGGGCAAGGCTATACTTTCGATTTTGTTTAACGCACAAGTCACTTATGGATATTATTGGTATGGATTATTAAGGACAAATTTGGAATTAGGAATTTATCTATTCATGAACTACGAGATTATTTCTGGACATGGGGTAGAGGCTCTTAACCCCGATCTTATTTTAATACGCAAGTTGTTTATTAGTGGTATGGAATTATTAAGGAAGACTAGGGGTAAAAAGGGAAAAATCAAAAAAGGGGGTTCATGATAAGACACATGCCCGTGTGGTCCCCCCCCCCCCCCCATGGCTTGGCCAATTGCCTTGAGCCATGAGTGGGGGCATGTGTCCACCTTTTTATTTGTTGGGGCTAATTATATATATGGACAAGTGCTTACATAGCAAGACATAATCTTCTCTCACAAATTCAAGAAACTTCAAGAAAAACATAGGGGAGCATTCGGCCATGGCTAGAGGAAAATGATGCCATAGAAATTGATCAAGAAAAATAATTTTCTTCTAGTATTCCAACCAGTTGGAAGGCCCTTATTAACATGGAGTAGTTGTTGGAGCAAGCAAAGCATTCATTTGTGCAATATGCAAGCCCTAGCCAAGTTGAGAAGTTAAAGGGTAAAGGTAAGAATTAACCTCCTTTTCTATGTGTTAGAGATGATTTGTGAGTGTTGTAGTAGGTAGAAATGGATGAAATTCATGAAATATGTGTGTGTTCCTTGTGGCCGAATAAGGGTTGTGTTGGTAAGATGTGATGAATTGATTTTATTTAGTATTTTGATTGTTGTTGTTGTGGATTCCCTGATAAAAATGAAGGTTTGATGGCTTGAAATGAAGTTGTAATCGTTGTGGGATTGTTGAAGAAGTTAATGTGACATTAGCATGGTTTCTTATATTTTTATGAATGATGTTATTAATGTGTGGTTGTTGGTACAATTCATGAACTTGGAAGCGAGGAATGTGTTGTTGTTGTTCTTATTGAGGTTGGAAGATTGTAAGTTGGGTTGTTGTGGTTAATTGGAATGTAAATGGAATGCCGTCGAATTATGTAGAAAGGGTTGCTAATGTTAGAATGCATCTTGAATTAATTGTTGAAGTTGTTAATATGGTTGTTGGTATTGTTGTTGATGATTTGGCCGAGTTGAATTCTCGGGGTTGGTTGAATTTATAGGGGAGATGCTGCCCAAATTTCTGTAGGTGAATTGCTAGCTTGGAATCAGATTCCAAATTTCTGACGTTGTTGTAGATCATGGAAAAGTCGAGACTTAAATTCGGATTAGCCTAGGAAGCGGACACGGTATGTAAGGCTTACCCTTTATTTCTTTGGCATGTCCTAGAGCTAAGTAAGATATGACACGCACCTTGGGGTAACCCTATTCTTTAATTCCGAGCTTGTTTATGATTCTTATTTGCTTCTTGATATGAGCATGCTTAGTATGGTCGAGCTTATTGTATGATGGAATAACGAGCAAAGCATAAAGAGTTTCTGTTTCTAAAATGGGCCTATAAGGATTGATGCCCTTAACTTTCATAGACGGTCTCAGATTGTTTTGAAACGTTCGCAGAGGTTTCTATAATGAATAACGTCCATAACTTTCATATGCTAACTCGGATTGTTTTGAAACGTTCATAAAGGTTTCTGTAATAAATAACATCCATAACTTTCTTATGCTAACTCGGATTGACTCGAGACGTGTTTATGATCCTTCGAGTGTCGATTGTGTACTTACCTATTGAGTCCTAAAAACTGATTTATATGCATATGGTTTACTAATGATTTCGAGGAAATTAGTTTTATACTAAAGTAAACATAAATTTAGACTTTCAAAACCACTCCGAATGGGGTGCGAGATTTTACTATTTAGACTTTCAAAATAACTCCGAAGGGGGTGCGGGATTTACTATTTAGACTTTTAAAACGTGCCCGAAGGGGCCATCATTATTATTAAGCCGGAAGCGGCTGCCTGAAAGGGCCATCATTATTATTAAGCCGGAAGCGGCTGCCCGAAGGGGCCATCATTATTATTAAGCCGGAAGCGGCTGCCCGAAGGGGCCATCATTGTTATTAAGCCGGAAGCGGCTGCCCGAAGGGGCCATCATTACTATGCCGGAAGCGGCCGTCCGAAGGGACTACTTTATTAACATGTCGGAAACGGCACGTGTGTTAAATTGTATCATTTACTTAAAGAATGTGTGTTAGATTGCATTATTTACTTAAAGATTGTTTTGAGACTTCGTGTATACATTTATGTTTCTTCCAGCGAAGGCTGCAGGTATTGAGTTTGATTGTGATTTCTTCTCTCCTAAATCAAGTTATGGTTATGATTTGTTACCACCTTACATACTCAGTACATTGTCCGCACTGACGTCCTTTTGCCTGGGGACGCTGCGTTCATGCCCGCAGCCCTAGATTGTTTGGCAGGTTGAGTATACAACTAGGATGCTCTGACATCTTCTGGGATTGGCAAGTTCCACCTGATCCTGCAGCTGTGCTGAGTCATGTCTAGATATGCGTGATTATGGGTATGTTGGGGCCCTGTCCGGACTCATAATGTTCAGTTCACTTCTTAGAGACTTCTGCAGACAGTGTCCTGTGGTATGTTTGTCGAGATGTCGACAAAACGATGTCAGGCGAATCATTTGTAGATTTTAAAAGAGTAAGTATTTTAGATGATTTCAATTGGTTTAAAGTACTTAATTGATTGAAAGTTTTCATAATCATTATAAAGATAATGATCTCTATGTGAAAAAGTTTCATGTTTTTAAAAGTTTTTGAAATAACAGGTTTTGATAGAGCGAATGTTTAAGGGTTCGCTCGACTCTGATGAGAGTCGGGTGCCCGTCATGCCCTACCATTGCTAGGGTGTGATAAAATCTTTCCAAATTTTGAGCCATAATTTCTTAAAGTTGTTCCAGATGCCTGTCATGTTTGCTTTTCAGCTTTGTGGACTCTCGCTGAAAAATTCATATCCAGACTAGGAGTGTTAGAATTGCATGTCGCTTGATGCTAAAGGAATCATAACTCAAAGATTTGCAATATGACAAAATTTTGGGATGAAAATTCCTTCCAGATTGACCTGAGTTAACTTTTGGAATTGATTTCTAACATGTCGGTTTCATAACTTTATGCTCTCTCATTGAAAAATCCATACCTCGTGCTATGAGCATCCAAATCACAAGCCGTATGCACTGTTAGAAAATAAACTCGGATACCTGCTACACATACATGTTTTGTGGCAGAAATCCATCTGAATTAGCTATGGAAACTTCTTGATGTTTGTCCAAGTGTCTGCCATATCGCTTGCTTTTTAGCTTTGTGCCTTTGTTCCGTACAATTCATTACTTGAGTTTGGAGATTTCGAATTATGCACCCCTTGATCCTCCAAAGCTCAAACTACAAATGCTACAGCTATGCGGATGATGGATACATAATTCACGATAGATTCGCCGTCGCAAACTTTTTGTAGTGACGTTACCATTTGAAGAATTGATAGAGGTGCTTGACCACAATCCTTGGCTTCAATTGCTTTCACGATAGATTCTTTATATAGGATGATGTACATATAGTTTTATCCCCTTTTTTTAATCATTGATGTACCAAAATCTTTCAGAATTGAGGCAATAAAATACCTTTTACATTTTGATGCAATTTGTCATTCTTTTCTTTTGCAATGTATGTCTTTGTATTTGAAAGAATTTGTCACGACCCAACCCCGTAGGCTGTGATTAGTGCCCGATCTGGGCACCCAAACGCATCTACCAAATGCTATCTCAAATTGTATCAAACGCATTCTAGTATAAAGCAGAAGCCGACAAGGCTTTATTTCCAATTTAGATAATTTCCAGAAAAAAATTCGGCAGAGTTTCCTTTGTTTTACGGACTATCCCACATACCCTGCACGCAGAAAATACCAACAAAGGCCACACAGGGCCAACAGAGTAACATCTAAATATATGCGGACCGGCCGCCGCGGCGAATGGGATCGCCCAAACACAACATATACACACAGTTGTACAGAAAGATCCCAACCCACAAACATGTCCACAGACCTCTAAACAGACCGACAGAATCATATGACGGGACAGGGCCCCGCCGTGCCCATGAACGAGAATATACATATATAGAAGTGACAGACTATACCAAAAGATGGCTCTGAATAAAAGAGCGCTCCAAAAATAGCAGAATGAAATCCTAAGCGGATGGATCAGCAAACCTGTCGTCGGTACCTGCGCGGCATGAAAACGCAGCCCCCGAGGAAAGGGGGTCAGTACGAAATATGTACTGAATATGTAAAGCCTGAGTTGCAGAAACAAAATCATAACTGGTATAGAACGTACAGAAATAAACAGAAAATACAAGATATCAGATATATATATATTCAAAACATGCGGAGTGTGTACAGAAACATATGTCATATCAAATCCGGCCCCTGCCAAGGGACTCGGCAGACAGAACGTGGCCACCCTCCCGACGCTGGTGCCACAACACAGAAGAATCTGAATAGGGGCATAACCCCGTAACATAATATGTCATATCAGATGGCCATAGTAAATCATATCAGAACAAATGTACATGGCATAGCATACTCCACAAACCCATGTACGCGTATACCTGCCCCCTCACATCGAGGCACGGCGAACAATGCAGGGGATTACGCTTGACAACATATCCTGGCCCGGGCTCAGTGTGGGAAACATTGGGGCATCCACGAATAGAGTAGTGAGAAACTAAATGCAGTTAAAATATCATAAATATTTTCAGAGACTCGATGAGGCATATTAATGACAAACAAATCCAATGAAGTCGGACGGGATCATAATAAATGCATTTCGGACATCATAATAAATTACAGAAGCATAACCTTCCTGAAGTCGTTCCGAGTGTCAAAATAATTTATCAGACTTAATAGAATATTTGAAACCATATTCGTTAGGTAATTAAAAGGGTAGTCGAAACGTTTCTTTCAAAAATCGTTCGAAAAGGAGACTTTAGTACATTAAGGGCAAAACCGGGAATAGCGGGCCCACCTCGGAACAAGCAAGGCGGTGGGCTCAAATTACGCCCTTTAAGCTTATGGGGTCACCTATAAAGGTTCTACGGACATTCTATAGCTTTTCAAGGAGTTTAGAGAAAGTTTGCATAATTTCAGGAAAAGCATATCAAAATGGTTCAATTCTACTGAAGGAAAAACTGAGATTTTCTCTTGCGGATTCCGATGGCCAAGAAGGTCTTTTGAGGCCCGAATCCGATCCTAAAACACTTAGACATGCCAAAAGAAGGATCGGGGTAGCTTTACATACCTTTTGAGCTTTTTAAGCCTATCCAAGCTCACTCTCCGTTTCGTCGAAAATCTGCAAATGGTCACATTTACCAATTGTAAGTTATAGATGCTACAAATTCAATTCAACTCTTATTTGTCTACCGAAATTTCGGCAACACTTCCCCTATACATATAGCACACCCGAGAATCCAACTCGGCCAAATCAATCAACAACAACCCAACAACAACACCCACAACAACAACAATCAATACAAAACACAATATGACATAACTAGTCCTACTTGCCGACATAATGCCATAACCTTCACTTTAACCTTAACTTTCAAACTAAGCTCAACGATTTCACATTCATTATCAATCTAGATTACCACAACATAGTTTAAAAGCATTTCATAGCGTTTCCACAAAATATTCATACGATATACATAATATACAAACTTTCCGCTAAAGTCATAACTCGTCCGAAACTTCTAATCTTTAACAAACATATTCATAATATGTTTCTAGCTTCCAACTTCATCAATGATCATCACTATTAGCAACCAAACAACTTCATTTCTTTAATGTCGGAAAATCATACTAAAACGACATAACTGTTTGCATTCCAATTCGATTCAAACTTATATCATTCTAACTTCATTTACATTACAAGAATCTCAATAACACAACTAACATACTAAACAAACTTAATCCATTCCATTCCATACAAACCTATACCACACGACCAAGTATCAACTCACCCACTTCAACTCAATTCATTTCACTTTCACTTCCGATATACATTTCACCACAATCACAACTAGGATATAACATAAATTCAACACATTATTGATATATAAGGCACATATGCACACGGCTAAACACCATATTCCAAACCCACATCACCAACTTCCATACAATCAACACATTTCTACATACTACAACACAAACAAAGCTTCATAACACAATAAAAAGGTAGAAATTCTTACCTTTTCCTCAAGTCTTCTTCACTTGGAAATATGATCACTTTGGTGATTCTAATGCTCCCCACTCCAATCCAACTATACCAAGTTACAAAGGAACCTTGACTTAGTAGGAATTTAACAAGAAATGAATTTTTAGAACAAGATTTTTGATACCCAATTTTTCTCCACAAACCCGAGACCTCTTCTTTCTCTCCTCTTCTATTTTTTTTTTTTGTTCTTGTTTGTTCTAGTTGATCCTTATCATTAGTCTTCAATTATATAAGTATTGAAGTGCTTGGTCACATGACCAAGCACATGACCACTAATTGGGTTTGGGCCAAGGCCATCATGGCCGGCCACCCTTAACTCTTTGGGCCTCATTTTCAATTCAATTTTTGAGCCCAATAACTTATGGATCGTATTTTGTAATTCCCGAAACTAATTTCCAAAATTCCAAAATTACCCTTAGCCTTGTTCGACACTTCCACATTAATATCCTTTCATACACAACTCCTATGTCAAATAAAATTAATTATAACCTTATTTCTTACAAATCAACATTATTTCCAATTTTTCCAAAGGTGCGAAAACACGGGATATAACAGAATTAATGTGATGCCCCCAACTTTAATTTTGGTGACCACATCGTGTCATGCCTTATTTTTGTTAATCTTATATGACTAAACTTAGAATGTAACTTTAGGCGCCTACGTACCTCAGTGAAAAGGATCAAATCATAACGTAGTTTAGAAAGTGTGAGTTTTTTTTTAATGTCCTAACTTTTTCCTAGGTCGCCTCATTTGAGGTTTTCAACCTAGTAGACATTCTTTTTTGTCGTGCCATACACAATTTAAACTCATGTGGGCTAGGAGTATTCAACTTTGAAGATTTAGCTCATTTTCACGGAGCTTTTGTAACTTCAAGACTCTGCTCGATTTTGAAGTGCTTCTCAGCTTGAAAACTCGGCTCGTATTTGAAGAGCACAGCAACTTGAAGACTCGGCTCGTATTTGAAGAGCTCGGTGACTTGAACATTTAGCTCGAATTTGAAGAGCTTTGAAACTTGAAGACTTTGCTCGAATTTGAGGAGTGTCACAACTTGAAGGTTTAGCTAGAATTTGAACAGTTTCTTGATATGAAGGTTTAGCTTGAATTTAATGATCTTTATGACTTGAGGATTTAGCCCAAATTTGAAATGCTCGAGACATACAGTTTAGACTCGTGTGTCAAGGAGAATTTCAACTTGCAGTTTAGGCTCATGCGTCCCAGAGAGTTGTAACATATGGAATCTTTGATTTCATCTTCTGATTCAACCTTGCCCCCACTATGGAGTTCTTCTATCTCTTCATCTTCGTAAGGCTCACAGACAAGAAACCATTGATCTCTATTTGTATTAATGCTGAATTCCATATCATTCGCACAGGTTGACAACTTTTCAAATGTCTTGGGATTTATTCTATGCAATATATAACAGAGACCCCAATGCATATGTTGGATGCAAATTTGGAGCCTTAAAGTTTCACTAAGGTAATCTTTGCAGTTAAGGCTCAAGATCCTCCACTGATTCATGAAGTCAACAACTTGCTCACCATTTCTTAGGCGGGCATTTGTAAGCTCTATCATGCTCACAACACGCCTTGTGTTGTAAAAGCAGTAGAGCAATTCTTGCTCTAGTTGCTCCCACCTATCAATGGAATTAGGTTCGAGGTCTATGTACCAATCGAAGGAATTCCCTTTGATGGGTCGAATGAATTGTTTAACATGGTAATCACAATATGTTCCAGCATTATTGCAAGTTTCAACAAAGTGTGCTACGTGTTGTTTCGAATTTCCCTTGCCGTCGAATTACCACAACTTAAAAGGTTGATAGCCAGCAGGCATCTTCAAGTTATCAATCCATTGGTTATAAAGATTTACATATGTAAGAGAAGATTTTGATGCGGACTCACATTTATGCTTGACTGCCTCCATGATGAAGTCCTTCAATTGGCCAACGGGAATCATACCTTCGGCGGAGACTCGGACCTCCTTGGTCGTTGTTTCTTGATTTGTGAAGGACTCTCCTTCCTCTTGTGTTTCATGAAGCTTCACCGGTGCTTTGATAGATTCTCCTTCGGCCATGCTCTCTAATTTATTTGTTAACTTGGTGATTTTAGCATCTTGATCTTTCACGTTCTTTGATAGGCCTTCAATAACATGGGATGGGAACATGTTATGCAGAGTAGATCCTGTGCTTAAGACATCATCATCAGCTTGTTTGAAGGATTTCTTGGACTCAGATAAACAAAGTTGGGCAAGAACTGTCATGACCCAACTAGGGGCCGTGACGGGTACCCGGGGCTAACAACCGAGCACCGCTCATGCTAATACTCATCATACTCATTAAATGTTCTTTTATCAAATTCATACTCAAATCATAAGAAAATCTTGAGAACATAAATACTTTTATATACATAAGCCTTTCGGCCATCAACACAATATATATATATATATATATATATATATATATATATATATATATATATATATATATATACATACATACATAAGAGAAACCTCGTGAGACCATATAACCCACAACTGCGTATCTACGAGCCTCTACTAGAGAGCTAGACATAAGGACGGGACAGGACCCCGTCGTGCCCAAAATATACATGTGTACACAAAAGAATAATCAAGGCACCTCCGGAACAATGGAGTGCTCTCAAATCAGCTACTAGCTCCTACGAGTCTGGATCAAGATCACCTCCCTGTCTACCTGTGAGCATGAACAAAGCGTCCGAAGAAAACGGACGTCAGTACGAACATTGTACTGAGTATGTGAGACATGAATGAAATAAGCATAATAGAAGAATCATAAACCATAGGAGGAAGATATAACCTGCATGAGTTTTATAGGTAAATACATGTTATATATATGTCGTAGATTTATATAATCATAGTACATGTGTCATCACAACACATATATCATCATATCATAATCCTCATCGTTAACCCGCGTCCGGGTAACCACCATGTGCCGCCCACTAATGGTATCATGCCGGTCCTCTAGGCGCGGTGTAATCATAAGCAGCCCGCATTAGCATTGACATGTCCGGCCATCTAGGCGCGGTGTAATCATAAGCACCCCGCATTAGCGGTGACATGTCCGGCCGTCTAGGCACGGTGTAATCATAAGCAGCCCGCATTAGCGGTGACATGTCCGGCCATCTAGGCGCGGTGTAATCATATCGTCACATAATCATTCATAACTTAACATTTTCATACATCGCATAAGTATATCATAAACTTACATTATTGATCATCACATAGACATAGCATGACATAGCATCATTATACATTTATCATTAGAGACATATATTAGAACTTCAAGGCAGCTATGGCTATGTCGAGGTTACATAAGGTCGTGAACCCCCGATTCCATTATGGAGTATTCATAAGTATTCGGCCTCACCTTGAAGGGAATAGTGTATAATGTGAGTATATTCAATAAACAACATCATTAATTATATAGGAACATCATACCATGAACTCTAGGATCTTTAGACTTAAGTTCATCATCATCATTATTAGACTCGTACTGTATCTCTTATCTTATGTAGCTATTCGTGAACATAGACTCTTAGCTTTTCGGGATATAGTGGATTCATAGAGAAGAAGGAGAAATCATGCCATAGAAACAAAGGACTAATCTCACATGCCTTTTCCGTTTAACTAATCTATTGGTAGCTTGTTCTCCTTCAATGCCCACGTTTTTACCTTCAAGAGAATTCGCATTAACATTAGTTAATCGATTACTTAAACGTACTTACTAAAGCTAAAGAAAATTGGGAAATATTTCCTTTGTTTCCACTACTTTCCCCATATCATATTTCAACTCCCAACGTCAATAATAACATTCATAATATCATTACCATTATTCAATTCCCACCATTTACTCTTATTGTCATCCATAGACATGATCATACTACATTGTTGCATTCATTCTTATCTAATGTTTCTCTCATACTCCTAACATCATTCATAACGTGATTACAATCTCAACATATTAAGATTCATGATTCATATTAATCTACTATTCACAATTGCCACTAATCTCATCTTTTGTAATCCATTTTCCATTTTCTTCCATAATCAAAGTGTTTCAATTTTTCCATACCTTAAACCACATGGAATAATCATGAAACTCTCCTTTGAATGTGTAGGAACTAGTTTTGGTTGGTAATACTTCACTTGGAGAAAACCCTAGCTTCACTCCCAAGAGAATTCTTGACTTGGAGGAACCCTAGTGAGCTTCTTGCACTTGATTCACTTGAATTCTTAATATTGATCTTTGCTTTCCTTTGCATTCTTGTATATGAAGTGTGTATGGAACCCTCTAGAAGCTTGGGGAGATGTGCTGAAGTTAGGAGAATGAATAAAATGAAGTGGAATCACATTTAAATACTTGAAATAACTCAGCCCGTCGGGACTTATACGAACCACTTATACGGCCCGTATAACAGTTGGCGAGCCGTATAAGTGTCCGTGGTTAACCACCATGGAACACATAGTTGTTGTTGGGTTATACGAACCATTATATGGTCTGTATAACATTCCACGGGCCATATATTGTGGTCGTGTAACTAACAGTTTTTTCGAAGTTGTTCTCGTCGTTTTGTTTGATCTCCAATCCTTATACAACCTTCTTAACACTTGTTTAATACTTCATTACTAATCTAAACATCCCTATAACTTTCCCTCAAGGCCTTTCCAAACAATTCTTAACGCGATGATTTATGAAACCTTTCCTAAACCCCACTTATACTCCACTTGCCCTTACTAATCCTTATTCTTATCAATTCATATGACTTCAAAATCTTAACGTATGCATTCTAAGACCACTAATGATCCGTCTTATAGTCTTAAGAACTTCCTGTTATCCTTAAGCTCGCACTGGTTCACTCACTACATGACGACATGAAATTTCCAAGGTGTAACATTCTTCCCCCCTTTTGGAACATTCGTCCTCGAATGTTAAACACTCAGGAATTCTACGAAAATTTCGCCAAAGTTTCACCTGTAATATGGCACTACAATCCTGTCACAAGAACCCATAATAATATTGTCTCACATGGCCACCATACCATAGCAATATAAATTAGCCACACACGACCAAAAGCATGAAAAGTAAGCATACATACCTCATAATGTTGGTGTTTCATCTTGAATCTCTCCTGGGGGTTAGAATAAGTGTGGGTATTTGTATTTTATACTCTTTTCCGCTTCCCAAGTCATTTCTTCCCGGTTGTTGTTTCGCCACAAGACTTTGACTGAAGCTACTTCCTTATTTCAAAGTTTTCGTACTTGCCTGTCTAAGATGGCAATGGGCATATCTTCATATGCTAGCTTTTGTATCACTTGCACATCATCTATTGGAACAACTTTCGTGGGATCTCCAACACACTTACGGAGCATCGAAATATGGAAAACTGGATGGACTGACTCGAGCTCTGAAGGCAAGTCCAATTCATAAGCTACATGACCCATCTTGTGGTTAATTTTATAGGGTCCAATGTATCAAGGACTTAACTTCCCTTTCTTGCCAAATCTCATCACCCCTTTCATTGGCGACACCTTTAAAAATACCCAGTCATTAACCTGAAATTCCAAGCCTCGCCGGCAGTTGTCCGCATAAGATTTTTGGCGACTTTGGGCTGTCAACAATCGATCTCGGATAACTTTGACTTTTTCTACCACTTGCTTAATCAATTCAGGACCTATTAGCTGTACTTCTCCTATTTCAAACCATCCAATTGGGGATCTACACTTCCTTCCATATAGAGCTTCATAAGGAGCTATCTGGATACTGGAATGATAGTTATTGTTATATGCGAACTCAATCAGAGGTAAGTGATCATCCCAACTACCACCGAAATCTAATACACATGCCCGTAGTATATCTTCCAAAGTCTGAATAGTACGTTCGGCTTGTCCATCAGTCTGCGGATGGAATGTCGTGCTAAGCTTCACTTGGGTACCCAGCCCTTCTTGGAAGGACTTCCAGAACTTGGCTGTAAACTGTGCTCCTCTATCTCTGATAATGGATAGCGGTATACCATGGAGTCGCACAATTTCTTTAAGATACAATCGTGCATAGTCTTCCGTTGAGTATGTGGTTCTAACGGGAAGAAAATGAGCTGATTTCGTGAGTCTATCCACAATAACCCATATGGAATCATACTTGCCTCGAGAACGAGGTAACCCCACAGTAAAATCCATGTTGATTACTTCCCATTTCTAAGTATGGATTTCCATTGCTTGCAATAATCCTCCTGGCTTTTGATGTTCGATTTTCACTTGTTGGCAATTTGGACATTGAGCTACAAATTCTGCTATGTCTCTCTTCATGCCATTACACCAATATGTCAACTTGAGATCATGATACATCTTTGTTGCACCTGGGTGAATAGAATACCGAGAGTAAAAGGCTTTTTCTAAAATTCATCGGCGCAGTTTTGCAACATTCGACACACACAGCCTGCCTCGGTATCTAAGAATTCCATCCATGGAAACATCAAATGGGGACTTCTCTTTTCCATTAGATATGTCTCTATAATGGCAAAATTGAGGATCTTCATACTGACGCTCTTTCACTTCCATATTCAAAAATGAAATTGTGGGATCATTAATACCAATCCCTACACTACCTAAATCAATTACACGCACACCAAGATTAGCAAATTGTTGGAGCTCATGAACTATCTCTTTCTTTCTCGGAGGAACTTCACATAGGCTACCCATTGATCGACGGCTAAGCGCATCAGCTACTACATTTGCTTTTCTGGGGTGGTATAAAATGCTCACATCATAATCTTTCAATAGTTCTAACCACCGCCTCTGTCGCAGATTCAACTCCTTTTGCTTGAAGCTGTACTGAAGACACTCTTGAATTTTATAATGTCGACATGCACACTGTACAAGTAATGTCTCCATATTTTCAATACATAAATGACTGCAGCCAATTCGAGATAGTGAGTTGGATAGTTCTTTTCATGGTTCCGCAGCTGTCTCGAAGCATAAGCAATAACTCTACCATGCTGAATTAACACGCATCCTAACCCGACATCGGAAGCATCACAATACACCACGTAACCATCTGGTCCTTCTAGAAGTGTTAAAACCGGAGATGAGGTTAATCTGTCCTTCAACTTTTGGAAGCTGCTCACAAGCATCATTCTATTGAAATTTAACTGCCTTCTGGGTTAGCTTCGTCAATGGGGCTGAAATAGAGGAAAATCCCTCTACGAATCTTCTATAGTACCCTGCCAATCCCAGAAAACTATGAACTTCTGTAGGCGTCGTAAGCCTTGGCCAAGTCTTCACAACTTAAATTTTCTGAGTATCGACTCGAAAGCCATCATCTGAAATAACATGGCCCAGAATTCATCCAAAACTCACACTTTGAAATTTTGCATATAATTCTCGGGTTCAAAGAATTCCAAGAACGTTACGTAAATGATCTGCATGTTCTAATTCTGTGCGAGAGTATACCAGAATATCGTCAATCAATACTATCACGAATAAATCCAAGAGTGGCCTGAATACATTATTCATCCAATTCATGAACACTGCCGGAGCATTAGTCAACCCAAACGACATCACTAGGAACTCATGGTGGCCATATCTTGTCCTGAAAGCTATTTTGGGAATATCTTCTACTCTAACTCTCACTTGATGATAACCAGAGCTCAAGTCTATTTTAGAAAACCACTTGGCACCCTGTTGCTGATCAAATAAATCATCAATCCTTGGGAGAGGATATTTGTTGTTTATCGTCACCTTGTTCAATTGCCTATAATCAATGCACATTCGTACGAAACCGTCTTTATTTCTCACGAACAAGACTGGTGCTCCCCACGGTGATGAACTGGGTTTAATAATCCCTTTCTCAAGCAAATCTTTCAATTGTACCTTTAGCTCTTTCAATTCTGCCGGAGCCATTCGATACGGAGGAATAGAGATAGGCTTGGTGTCCAGCAACACATCAATAGCGAAGTCAATCTCCCTTTCTGGAGGAAGACCTGGAAGCTCATCTGGAAATACATCCGAAAATTCACTCACTACTGGGACTGATTGGAAAGATAGCGACGTTGCCTCTGTATCATGAACTCGGACTAAGTGATAAATATATCCCTTAGCTATCATCATCCTTGCCTTAAGGTAGGAAATAAACCTACCTTTTGGAGATGCTGTATTACCCTTCCATTCAAGCACGGGCTCTCCTGGAAATTGAAATCGAACTATTTTCATTCGGCAATCAACACTAGCATAACATGAGGCCAACCAATCCATACCAATAATCACATCAAAATCTAGCATTTCCAACTCAATTAAATCCGCTTGGGTCTGGCGATTGCATATCACAAGTACACAATTTTTATACACTTATCTAGCTATCACGGGATCACCAACCGGAGTAGATACCTCAAAAGGTTTGATTGGCTCTGGTTTCACCCCGATACGACCAGCAACATACGGAGTAATATAAGATAAAGTAGAACCCGGATCTATCAAGGCATATACATCGTGGGAAAATATGGACAATGTACCTGTAACCACATCCCGAGAGGACTGAAGATCCTATCGTCCGGTTAAAGCATATACATGGGGCTGAGTGGCACCTGAAGTAGGTGCTACCCCTCTACCTCTACCTCGACTTGCTGACATCTGGGGAGTCTGCCCTACCGGGCGCACTAAAGAGGAACCCGCTGCTGATCTTGTGGGCTGAACCCCACCTCTGCCATACTTCGAGGGACAATCTCGCATTAAATGCCCGGTCTGCCCATACACATAGCAAACATCTGTGCCCTGGCGACATGGCCCCGAGTGTAATTTCTTGCACTAACCACATCATGGAACTGGTGGTCTCCTTTGACTATAATCACCCCTAAACTGAGAACCCGAAGTTCTCGAACTCTGACCCTATCCT
Organism: Lycium barbarum; assembly: GCF_019175385.1. Classification (NCBI taxonomy): domain Eukaryota; kingdom Viridiplantae; phylum Streptophyta; class Magnoliopsida; order Solanales; family Solanaceae; genus Lycium; species Lycium barbarum. Next base: position 79,920,143 of record NC_083338.1, read on the forward strand.
GAAGGAAAAGAGCGATCAAACCTCCTATCTGCAAATCGTGGAGGCGCACTAGTCACGGACTGGCCCGAATACCTAGAATAGGTCTGCCGCGATCCCCCTCTATTGTTATACCCCGTATTGAATACGTCGAGTTATTCATAAAAGAATCGACGCGAGTTAAAGACGGAACCCTTCCCGGACACGGAATAGAAATCCTTAATTTTTCAATTTTTATTAGAACATAAATTTGTTTATAAATTTCACTTAGTGTAAACATATTAAACAGTTCAGTCCTAGGGTGTGTCTACGAGTCGTGTCTAGTAGAGTCTTGGTTATGGGTGTGTTGCGCGCCATACTTATAAACAAGAAGCTGCAGACATTTTAGGAATGAATGACCTTCTTTTTTCATAGGAATCGTGCGATAGAGCTATGATGTAAGAAATTCTTGTTCCTTAACCGTGTGTTTTGTATTTCAGAGATGCCTAAAAAGAAAAAGACTACAGCAGCCCAAAAGGGCAAGACGGTGGCAGAAAAGCGGGCCGAAAGAGCACCGCCACCGGTAGTAGAGGCAAGTGAGGCCCAGAGTGGGGCTCAATCTCAGTCCTCCCAGACAGTACCTATTTCTAAGGAGCGTGAGGGAGCCTCAACCCCAGCTCCAGCACCTCCACCGAATGCTTCTGGCCAAAATGTGAAAGAGGCCATTAATTTGTTGATCCAGTTAGTTGTGGCCCAGACTCAGAGGCAAAGTTCAGGGCATGGTGATAGGGCCGTTAGTGCAAGGGCCCGTGATTTCATTACTTTAAACCCTCCGGAATTCTTTGGGTCAAAGCCGGAGGAGGATCCTCAGGATTTTATCGATGGTATGTTGAGGACGCTTCGATTCATACATGCTTTAGACACCGAGTCGGTAGAGCTAGCGTCATATAGATTGAGAGATGTCTCGATCCAGTGGTATACGGTATGGATTGCTTCACGGGGGGCCAATGCACCTCCCCCGGTATGGCAAGAGTTTGTCGATGCCTTTCTCCATCATTACATGCCTCCGGAAGTTCGGCGAGCTAGGGCCGATAAATTCTTGAACTTGAGGCAAGGTAGTATGAGTGCGCTAGAGTATAGCCTCCGTTTTAATTCCTTAGTTAGGTATGCTTCGGCCATGGTAGCGGATATGGGTGACCGGGTACACCGATTTGTAAAGGTCCTAGGGCCACACTTGATGGATAAATGTTTGACTGCGTCCCTTCAAGACGGTATGGATATTGCACGCATTCAGGCGCATGCTCAGAACTTAGAAGAAGGCCTACAACAGCGGAGAAGTGAGCGTGAGCAGGATAGGGGTCATAGCAAGAGGGCCAGATCTTCAGGCCTAATGAGTGAGTCCAGAGGTGGATATAGGCCATAGTTCCCCAGACATTCAGGCTATTCTAAGACCAGTGCATCTCCACGGTCTTCAGGCTAGAGATTTGATAGGTATGCTCGTTCAGGGCCGAGTTCGAGTTATTCAGGACCGCAGTTTAGAGTTGATTCAGGCCAGTCAAGGCCACCCGTGCCACGATGCTCCCAGTGTGGGAAATTGCATTGGGGTCAGTGCCGATCAGGTTCAGACGTTTTCTATTCATGTGGTCAACCAGGCCATATTATGCGTGATTTCCCCTCAGTAAAGAGTAGAGGTAGGGCCCAACCATCAGGGTCGGTAGCCGAATCTTCGGCGTCTGTACGCCCTACGGGGCCAGGTTCACATGCGCCAGTCGTCCATGGTAGAGGCAGAGGGAGAGCTCCCAGTACTAGCGGTCCTCAGCACCGTATTTATGCTTTGGCTGGACGCCAAGATCTCGAGTCTTCTCCTGACGTGGTCACAGGTATATTATCAGTATTCTCTCATGATGTATATGCTTTGATTGATCCAGGCTCCCATTATCATATGTTACTCCTTATTTTGCGGGTCGATTTATAGTTGAACCAGAGTCGATCAAACCTTTTGAGGTGTCTACACCCATGGGTGAATTGGTAATAGCTAGCCGAGTATATAGGGATTGTGTAGTTATGATTTGTGATCGTCGTACCGTGATTGATTTGAATGAGCTAGAAATGGTAGATTTTGATGTCATTATGGGCATGGATTGGTTGGCTTCTTGTTATGCCAATGTTGATTGTAGAATGAAGATGGTTCATTTCCAATTTTCGGGAGAACCAGTCTTAGAATGGAAAGGGAATACGGCATCACCAAAAGGTAGGTTTATTTCCTATCTAAAGGCAAGGAAGATGATCACGAAAGGATGTATTTATCATCTAGTACGAGTTCAAGATATAGAAGCTGAGTCGCTGACTCTTCAGTCAGTTCCCGTAGTGAATGAATTTTCGGATGTGTTCCCGTAAGAGCTTCCAGGCCTTCCTCTCGAGCGGGAGATTGATTTTGCCATTGATGTGTTGCCAGACACTAAACCTATATCTATTCCTCCATATAGAATGGCACCCGCAGAATTGAAAGAGTTGAAGGAGCAACTGAAGGATTTGCTTGATAAAGGCTTCATTAGGCCTAGTTCATCGCCGTGGGGAGCGCCCGTATTGTTTGTCCGAAAGAAAGACGGCTCCTTGAGAATGTGCATCGACTATCGGCAGTTGAACAAAGTGACGATTAAGAATAAATATCCTCTCCCGAGAATTGATGACTTGTTCGATCAATTGCAAGGTGCCAAATGGTTTTCAAAGATCGATTTGAGGTCCGGGTATCATCAAGTGAGGGTTAGGGAGAAAGATATCCCTAAGACAGCTTTTAGAACAAGATATGGTCATTTTGAATTCCGGGTGATGTCATTTGGGCTAACGAACGCGCCAGCGATATTTATGGATTTGATGAATAATGTGTTCAGGACCTTCCTGGATTTATTTGTGATAGTATTTATTGATGACATCTTGGTGTATTCTAGATCCGAGGCAGAACATGCGGATCATTTGCGTATTGTCCTCGGAGTTCTTCGAACACGAGAGTTATTTGCAAAATTTTCCAAATGCGAGTTCTGGTTGAACTCAGTGGCATTTTTAGGGCATATTGTTGCAGCCGATGGTATTCGAGTGGATAGTCAAAAGATTGAGGCCGTGAAAACTTGGCCAAGGCCCACAACTCCTACGGAGGTGTTACATCCGACATTTTTCGCTTATTCGAAAAATTCAAGATAAATTGACTTGTGATGAATTAGGCCACAATTGGACCTTACTTGGTATGAATGTGTAGGTCATGAATTCAATGGTGTGGAATTATGAAAGGTGGCCAAGGGCAAAATTGGAATTTTGGAAACTTGCCTTATGAATTACAAGATGTAACCACCAATTTGGGCTCAACAAAATTAATAAAACAAGGCCCAAAAGGGAAGGCCCAACCAGCCATGCTATGTAAAAAAAAAGGGGCCCAAGTCCATGATTTTAATTAGGTAATATTATATATGGTTATACATATCCATAGAAGGTTCAAGAAAGCAAGAAAAATCAAGAAATAGAGAACAAGACCATTTCGGGTTTGAGAGGAGAAAAAGAAAGAAAAGAAAGAAAATTCTTGGAGCCTAATCCTTGAGTTTAAAATTCAATTCTTGTGGGAATACTACTAAGTGCAAAGTCCTCTACAACTTGGTACAATTAGTTTGGCAAGAGGACAAGTTTAGTGCAAAGTGAAGAACTTGAAGAAAGGTAAGCATTTTATGCTTTTGTTATGTTATGGAAGGTATATGTATGTTGTAGTATGTGTGAATGAATGAAAAACATGGAAATTTTGTGTGTTGAAAAGTATGCGTGTTGGCCGAATACATGTACATGTATTACATGTCTTGGATGATTTAAATTCATGTTGTAATTTAGTTGTAGTGTGGTGGAAATTGTATTAGAAATGAAAGTGGAATGAATTAGTGAAAATTGAAGAATGTAGGAGGTGGCCGTGTGGTATGGTTATGTGTTGATGGAGTATGAATTTGATCTTGTTTGTATGTTAAGTGTGTTATGGTGAAGTGAATGGAAAGATAACAATCCTTGTTGTCTTGGAAAAATGGTTATCAAGTTGTTGTAGGAAAGTATGCAACTTTGTTATGGTTTATGTAAAAATGGAAATGAAAGTATCAAGAGGCAAATTATGATTATTGTTGATGAATTGGGAAGATGGAAATGTATATTTAACTTGTATGTTGAAAGTTAGGAAAAATTGGATAAGTAGTGGCTTAATGGAAAGTTGGTATGTTTTGCATATCTTGTGTATATTGTGTGGAAATGGTATGATATGCCTCCGACGTATGTTGTGATGATTTTGATGGTTGATGAATATGAAAATGATAAGTTTGGTTTGGAAATGTAAGTTTGAAACGAAAGATGTTTCGTTATGTCGAAAGATGGCTAGTGATGCCATAGTGTATGTTTTAATGTCTATTGTTGTTTTGATGTCATTCTGGGTTGTTGTGTTAATGAATTGAGCCGAGCTAAGTCTCGGGGATGTCTTATATACAGAGGAAATGCTGCCGAAATTTCGGTAGGCAAGTATGTGTTAAGTTGGATTATTGAAAAGTTTGAAACTAACAAATGGTAAACTTGACCATTTCTAGATTTTTGACGAAATTGGGATTGACGTCAAGCGAGCGTAAGGCGCTATCGAGGTATGTGAAGCATTCCCCTATGTTCCTAGGCATGTTCTGGATGTGGTAGGCTCGGCCGCGAGCCTTAAGTACGACTCCGTTCCCCGGAATTCGAGACGGAAAACCGCTCCAATTCCTTCAATTCAATTGAAGCTATTTTCTTACAAATTGCCTTTAAAGTGAATTTTTGTACAAAACTTCCTTAAACGGAGTCGGAACACTTCCAAACGACTATGGATGACCTCATAAGGTCTATTAGCAATAATTTACCTATGTAGCCTCGAGTTGGTCCGAGGCGGGCCCACAAGGCCCGATATCTTCTGTAAAATTTTAAATACTTCCGTTTTGGTCCGATTTTCTCTAAAAACTTCTGGACTATTATTTTGTGTATGATATGGCTATTTTTGTGTAATTTATACAACATGATTTCTGAACATCTGAGAATCCAATTCTGATAATAATCTGTCGTGCCTTCCCAACTAGGATATAGGCGCGTACTATGCATACTATCCGGATATTCTGATTTTGGCTCGCCGTTTGGCACCCTTCAGTTTGATTGAGTCTGTATGTTGAGTATGTATGTAAGTAGTTTCTCATTTATCGGTTCGTGTCTGTCTCAATGCATTCTTTCACTGCGACCCGGGCCAGGTTCTGTTATCGTGCATATTTCTCTGCATTGTTCACCGCGTCCCTCGGCGTGCGGGCCGGGATTTGTATGTCTGTATGATATTATGATCTGTGTATGGGGATGGCGGCCAGGATGGCATATGATCTGATCTGATTCTGTCTGTCCACCGCGTCCCGTACTAAGAGGGCCGGGTTCTGTTACCGCGCCCCAGACAGGGCCGGGATCTGTATGAATGTATGCGTGTGCCATCTGTATTTATATAAGCACATGCCTCTGTATGATTCTGTATGACTCTGTACTACTCTGCATGCATAATTCTGTCCGACATACTTCTGTCTGTCTGTCTGAATTACGACTATGTCTGTATGTCCGTATGGCTTCTGATTCTGTATGTCCGTATGGCTTCTGATTCTGTATGTCCGTATGGATTCTGATTCTGCTCATCTGTCCGTATTATGATTCCGTCTGTCTGTCCGAACCATAATTCTGTTTATTTGTATGGAACACGATTCTGTATGTCTGTCTGGATCATGACTCTGTCCGTCAGTCTGATTTATGGTTCTGTCCGTTATATTTCTGTGATTCCGGTTCGGACTATGCTTATATCTGTTATATTTCTGCTTTACATACTCGGTACATTTTTTCGTACTGACCCCCGTTCTTCGGGGGCTGCGTTACATGCCCGCAGGTATAGACGCGCCAGGTGATACGCCGCCAGTATAGGTTTCTGATCCAGCTGTTTTGAGGAGCTCCTTTGATCCGGAGCGTATATTTTTGGTATATATCTTCTGTTTTCTGTACACTCTGTATGTATGGATATTCTGGGTACGGCGGGGCCCTGTCCCGTCATATGATTCTGTATGTCTGTAGAGGCCTGTAGATAGATGTGTGGGTTACGGGTTTCGTCTCTATGTTAGCCTTATCGGCTTATCTGTAAATGTCTGTATGTTCAGGTATATATATATATGGTCACGCGCGTGCCGTAGTTGTACCGACCTACTTCTGTAACTTCTGTTTCGAAAAAGAAAAAAAATCCGTATGATTCGAAAGTCAGTCGGGTAGGTATGTACGGGTACCCAGTTAGGCTACCAGTCGCGGCCCACGGAGTTGGGTCGTGACAGGAGGTTTGTAGTTTTCTGGGCTTATCAGGTTATTACAGGAGGTTTGTTGAAGGGTTTTCTTCTATTTCTGCACCACTCACAAAGTTGACCCAGAAATCGGCAAAGTTTCAGTGGACAGATGCTTGCGAACGTAGCTTCCAAGAGTTAAAGGGTAGTTTGACTTCTTCCCCAGTTTTGACACTTCCAGAGGGATTGGAGGGATATGTCATTTATTGCGATGCTTCAGGTGTTGGGCTAGGTTGTGTATTGATGCAACATGGCAAAGTGATTGCGTATGCTTCAAGGCAATTACGAAAACATGAGAAGAATTATCCTACCCGTGATCTAGAATCGGCCGCGGTGGTTCATGCATTAAAGATATGGAGACATTATTTATATGGTGTCCACGTGGATATTTACACAGATCATAAGAGTCTTCAATACATCTTCAAGCAGAAAGAGTTGAATCTGCGGTAACGACGATGGTTAGAATTGCTAAAGGACTACGATGTTGAGATTTTGTATCACCCCGGAAAGGCAAATATTGTGGCTGAAGCTCTTAGCCGTAGATCGATGGGAAGTCTAAGTGATGTACGACCAGAGAAGAGAAAAATAGCTCGTGAGCTCCGGCAGCTAGCTAGCCTAGGAGTCTGAGTAATGGACTCAGGTATCAAGGGAACTACTATTTAGAATTCTGCAGTCTCGTCGCTAGTAATAGAAGTGAAGGAGCGACAATATGAGGATCCCATGCTAATGCGGTACAGAGATACAGTCCCTCAGAAAGAGGAGTCATCATTTGATATTTCAGGAGACAGGGTTCTCCGATGTAGAGAAAGATTATGTGTTCTCGAGGTGGCTAGTCTACGCCACCAGATATTGAAAGAGGCTCATTGTTCCCGTTACTCCGTTCACCCCAGAGCGACGAAGATGTATCATGATCTTAAGTCCATATATTGGTGGAATGGAATGAAGAAAGATATAGCGGAGTTTGTAGCTCAATGTCCTAATTGTTAACAAGTGAAGATCGAGAACCAAAAGCTGGGTGGATTATTGCAAGCTATAGAAATTCCAACGTGGAAGTGGGAAGTGATTAATATGGACTTCATTACAGGGTTACCCCGTTCTCGACGTAAGTATGATTCTATATGGGTGATTGTGGATAGACTGACAAAGTCAGGTCATTTCTTACCGGTCAGAACGACCTATGTGGTAGAAGATTATGCAAGACTTTACCTTAAAGAGATAGTGAGACTCCATGGCGTTCCGGTATCTATTATCTCCGATAGAAGGACTCAGTTTACAACTAAATTTTGGGAGTCTTTCCAAGAGGGTTTAGGGACCCGAGTTAGCCTTAGCACGGCATTTCATCCACAGATCGATGGACAAGCTGAACGCATTATTCAGACTCTGGAGGATATGTTACGAGCATGTATGATAGACTTTGGAGGAAATTGGGATGATCATTTGCCACTCATAGAATTTGCTTACAATAATAGTTATCACTCTAGCATTCAGATGGCACTGTATGAGGCCTTATATGGGCGGAAGTGTAGATCCCCGGTTGGGTGGTTCGAAATAGGAGAGACTCAGTTGATAGGGCCAGACTTGGTTCAGCAAGCCATGGAGAAAGTTAAGCTCATAAAGGATCAGTTGTTAGCGGCTCAAAGTCGTCAAAAGTCGTCAAAAGTCGTCTAAGAGACTTGGAGTTCGAAGTGAAAGATTGGGTATTCTTGAAGGTGTCGCGGATGAAGGGCGTTATGAGGTTTGGCAAAAAGGGTAAACTTAGTCCCCGGTATATTGGGCCATATGAAGTTGTACGAAAGATAGGCAAAGTGGCCTATAAGCTAGACCTACATCCGGAATTGGAGTCGGTCCATCCTGTATTTCATGTCTCGATGCTTCGGAAATGTATTGGAGATCCTACTAGGATTGTCCCGGTAAATGATGTGCAAGTGACAGAGAAATTGACTTATGAAGAGATACCCATTTCCATATTAGATAGGCAAGTACGGAGGCTTAGAAACAAAAAGGTGGCCTCAGTTAAGGTTCTTTGGAGAAGTAGTAAACGAGAGGAAATGACGTGGGAAGCAGAAGAAAGTATGCGATCCAAATAACCACATTTATTTCAGCCCTTAGAAGAAGTCCAAGATGAGGCGTCAAGATCATAAGGTATGTATGCTGTCATTTTTATGCTTTTTGGGTCGTGTGTGGCCAATTTTTATGCTATTCTGTTCTGGCCCTGTGTGGCATAGATATTATGGGTTGTTGTGACAGGGTGATAGTGCCATATTATAGGGGAAACTCTGGCGAAAGTTTTATAGAATTCCCGAACACTTTAACATTCGAGGACGAATGTTCTTAACGGGGGAAGAATGTTACACCTCGGAAAACCTTCCGTTGGTACACAAGTAAACGAACTAGTGAGGAATGGCATTTGATGACCCTAGTTGAGATTCTAAAGATGTTAGAGATGAGGGGAGAGGATTGCCAAGAGAAGGCAAAAGTATTTGATAAGTATCGGAAAGGAAGTACGAGGAACGAGTTAGCCAGGACTTAGTGATGTCTTGGAGAAGAGTTATAACGCCCCTTAGATTGGTATTGAAGTGTTGAACAAGTGTTAAAAAGGTTTCGCAAGGATCGGAGATCAAACAAAGTGATGAGAATAAGTTCAGTGAACTGATGAGTTTTACGGCTCATTATACGGACCATATAATGTTTTACGGACCGTATAATGGACCGTAAAACCATCACAGTGGAGGTTGGTTGCTGGTGGAATTTTACGGTCAGTTATACGGACCGTATAAATTTATATGGACCGTATAACGAACCGTCAATTGGTCACAGTGAAGGGGTACAGGCAGACCCATTTAACGGTCTATTATACGGACTGTATAACCATTATACGGACCGTATAATGGACCTTATAACGGAACCCGACAGATTAGTGGAATGTTATTAAATAAAGGACCAAGTTCATGAAATCATTTCAACATTTCCTTCCTCTCTCGAAAACATCTCTCTACATTAATTATACAAGTTTTCAAGGATTATAAGCCATCAACAACATTAAATAAGTGAATCAAGAGTAACAACCCATCAGAGATCATCTAAAGTCAAGAAATCCAAATGGAGGGAAACTAGGGTTTTGCTCAAAGTGCAGTATTATCAACTAAGGCTTGTTCCTACAACATCTAAGGTAAGATTCATGCTGTTTATATGTTGTTTAAGGTATTTAAGAATTTAAATGCTTGGTCACTAGGAGAGTATAGAAAAATGGGTCATGAATGATGAATAGTGACTTTTTGAGAAATAGTTTGAGTTGAATCATGAATGTTGTTGCGTTGTGATATGAATATGTTATAAATGGTGTTAAGATCATGATCTAGACATTTCGACGAATGGACGAAGTGGGGTATTATGACCACGAAAATGGGTGAATAAGAAGCAAATTGAGGAATCTAGATAATGTGAATAATATGGATGATTAAAAGCTATTTTTATGATATTATGAATGTATTGTTGACGTTTGGGAGTTGAATCACGATATGGGCAAATGTTGTATAAATAAAGGAGATGTTGTCCGATTTTTCTCCAGCTTTAGTCGTATATGCTAGTTGTCGATTCTAATGATAGTATAACCTTAATGAAGGTAGAAACGTGAGCATCAAATGAGTACGTGCAAGTGTAGACTAGTCCGACGGGAAGGTATGTAAGGGTAACCCTTCTTTCATAAGGCATGGTTCTTTGGCCAAATTCCTAAATTCTCTATATGGGTATGTTGTCTCCAAATGATTGATATTCCGAGCTCGTAAGCTCATGATCCTTGATATGTACTACGATTGTCCTACGCACCTGATATGATGAGTAAGCCTATGATATAGACGTAACGATAATGATGATGATAGTAATGATGATGATATAATAATGATGCTAAAGGTGCCTACGGGCTATTATACTTATATGTGCCTATGAAGGGCTATAATGAAACCCCGAGCATATACGCCGGGTAGAATATATGTATATGAATATGTATAAAGTATGTATACGATTACGAAACGCGCTGCACACCTCTGCAGATGGTACGGATAACCCTGAAGCCTTGGTAGGGCCAGGTATGAGTAACCTTGAGCCTTGGTTGGCCAAGTATGTGTGAAACACCGATCCTATGAGGTCGGGTATGCTATGTAAATGCTATGTATATGAAATGACTATGTATATAAAATGAATATGAATGTGATAAGACTATGTACACGAATACGAATAAGGACATGTATACGAATATGAGCACAAGTATGGTACGAGTACTATTATGTAATACGGATGATGACGTAGGTGTACAAATACGTATGAAAAATTGAAAGTCCCTATGAAAGGCAGGTAAGTGTTATGACGATGATATTATTGTCTCCCCTCCTATGATATTTCATATGTTGTTCCTTATGCTTATACATATATCGATCTTGATCATGCTTTACATACTCAGTACATTCTTCGAACTGACGTCCTTTTGTTTGTGGACGCTGCGTCATGCCCGCAGGTGCACAAGGAGACAGACTTGATCCATAGCTGCTTATTCAGAGATTACATAGCAGAGCTCCACTTCCTTCGGAGCCATAGCTTTTGGGTACTCATTCTTTTGTGTACATATTTATGGGCATAGCGGGGTCCTGTTCCGCTCATGGGTTATGTCATACACTTCTTAGAGGCTCGTAGTCACGTGTATATGGTTAGATATGTCCGACCTTGTTGGCCTATATTTTGTATATCATTTTGTTAGCCTTGTCAGCTCATGTACATTGATGTGGCATAAATGCCAATTATGATAATGGTAATGTCGTCCAATGGGACTAGTTTGATGAATGAATGGCAATGCATGTTCTATTATGTGGCTCACCTAGATGTAAGCATAAGAGTAAGCTAAGAGGGTGCCCAGGTGGGCTAGCACCGGGTGCTCGTCGCGGTCCCCTAGTCGGGTCGTGACATGATATCCAGGTGACAGAGGAGTTATCCTATGAGGAGCAGCCTATAGCCATACTTGATCGACAGGTTTGGAGGTCGCGAACTAAGGACGTGGCTTCCGTCAAAGTATTATGGTGAAACAAAAGTAGGGAAGAGATGACCTGGGAAGCTGAGGAGGAGATGTAGAACAAGTATCCTTACTTGTTCCCTACGCCTACAGGTAACTTAAACTCCTCACTTGATTATATTGATTGTCTGATAAGACTATATGTTATGACGATAAGGGAAACCTTTCCAAAAATTCTTATAGAACCTTACGAGACCAATTCAACATTCGAGGACGAATGTTCTAAAGGGGGGAAGAATGTTATACCCCATATTGAATACGTCGAGTTATTCATAAAAGAATCGACGCGAGTTAAAGACGGAACCCTTCCCGGACACAGAGTAGAAATCCTTAATTTTTCAATTTTTATTAGAACATAAATTTGTTTATAAATTTCACTTAGTGTAAACATATTAATGGAGATTAGGGATTAATTAACCATGATTGGATTATTAAGTAGGGATTAAGACTTAAATATTCACTAATTATGCACTAGTGGTCGTGTGGGCCCCACTACCACATGACCAAATAAGATTTTTGCCCATGCTTGAGTTGGGGGAATGTGTAAGACCTTCTTGGGCAGCAAAATGTTCTACTTTGTTGACCATGCTTCAGCCACAACTCATTTCCCAACCCCACAAAGTGAACTTAGAGAGAGAGGCTCTCATTTTCACCAAGTGAAGAGGAGAGAGAGCCACGGCCAGCCATGGTAGTTCCACCACCAAGCACGTCCAACCCTTCTATTTGTTTCTTACCATTAAGTCCCTAAAGTGTTCTACACATTCACCATTATGTTTCAAGTGAAAGAGAAACCATAAACATGCCATGCAAGCTCTTATAAGCTTATGGCCAGATTTGAGCCCTCCATTTTGATTGAAAAAAATATATTTTCCAAGGTGTTTCAACCCTTAGGAAGGTGCATATCAACGTGGAGTAGCCATTGGAGCAACCAGGACAAGTATTAGTTCAAGTCATCAAATTCTAGCCAAGTTGAGAAGTTAGATTGTTAAGGTAAGAATTGATCATCTTTTTACACGTTTTTAGTAAGGATTTGGACGTGTTGTAAATGTGCAAATGTAAATTGAATCCATGCTGTTAGATGTGTTGATGTTGGAGCATGATAATAGCCATGGAATTATATGTGTTGATGTTGAAGTATGGTTGTAACTTGGTGAACATGAATTGCATATATAAAATTATGAATGTTGGTGTTGGAATGCTAATGTGGCCGTAGGGACTATTTTAGTTGAAATGGGTGGACTGATTTTATTTAGTAATTATGGTTTTTGCTATCATAAATCACGTATTAAAAGGATGAAAAGAAGTAGAAAGTTAAAGGTGAAGTTGTGTTGATATGAATACAAATTGAATCCATGAAATTATGTGTGTTGAAGTTGAAGCATGGTTGAAGCCGTGTAGGGACTGTTTTGTGTAGAAGGTGGTGGACTGATTTTACTTGGTATTGTGATTGTTGTTGTTATGAATCTTATGACGAGAATAAAGGTATTAAATGGTTAGAGTTCGAGTTAAATTTGTTTGTGGGCTGTTGTAAGGATTATAGTGATAATAATGTAGCTTATTTGCGTATGAATTGATGATGTAGTTGTCGGGTGACTGTTGGTCATATCTCACTGAAATTATATGAAAAGAAGATATAAAATAATGTGTAAGAATCGCATGTGGTGGCTTGGTATGTTTGTAAGCGTTTGCAAGAATTCCGAAAATCATTTGTGTGATAGTTAGGGGCTGTTTTGGATGTGTCGTTGTTGTTCTTATTGAGCTTGAAAGATTAATGATAATTAAGATTATGCATTGTGTTGTATGTTGGTTGGGCTGTTATAAAGTTGGTTACATGAAAACGTTAAGGTTACAGACTATTAGGAATAAATTGAAGACGTAGTAGTCGGATGTGAATCGTTATTTAATATTGTGAACGTTGGCTGTTTGGAATATTGCGTGGACTGTTTGGAATGTTGTGCGGGCTGTTCGGAGTGATTCTTGCATCTTGTCTTGAATAGCCTCGATATAGTACTTAAACGTATAATTATTGGCGTTAGCTTGACTAGTATGTAATTAGTTTGGGATGTAAGGAAACCGTCGTCTAAATTGTCTAGAAAGGAGTTGCTAACGTTGAGAAACGTTTTGAATCTCCCCGTAGCTTAACCATAATTCTTCACGTCTTAATATAGGTTGAAACTTTGGGCAGCGTATACGTGTTGTGTTACGAATAAACGCCAAAGGTATGTAAAGTTAACACTTCTTTCTTTTTTTGGCATGATCCTTACAAAACGAATAGACGATATGTATATGGTTCCAAAGAAGTTCCTATTCTTAGAGCCACTAGGATGGCTAATGTTCTTGATTCTCAGAATTTGATTTATTATTGTTTTGATATGTACATATGATTTCAAAGTTCCATTTTTATAAAATCCACAGGGACATCCGAAGGTACTTGATATGATTATTATTTGAATTTGCAAATGATAGTTCGTTTTGATTATTCCATTGAGTCTTTGATAATGTTTAAAATTGTATATGGTTTCTCACTACTCTGCTCATGCATGCCTCAATATATCTTTCACCAAGTCCCGGGCTGGGTATGTTATCGTGCACAATTTCACTGCATTGTTCACCGAGTCCCTCACTAGAGGGTCGGGTACGGTATACATATATATGATGATATGATGATATGATGATATGACGATATGATAATATAATGATATGATGACATGTTATGGCGGCCAGGAGGGCATATGATGACTTTATTCACCGAGTCCCTCACTAGAGGGTCGAGTACGGCATATAGGTATATAATATATGATATGGACAAGCATGATTATGTTTCAAAGGCAAGTGTTTTGGTATTCTGAATATTGTACTTGTTTCCTGTACTCCTTATTTCAGTTATGATCCTTTTACTAATATTTCCCGCTTTACATGCTCAGTACATATTCCGTACTGACCCCCTTTCCTCGGGGGCTGCGTTTCATGCCCGCAGGTACATATACTCGCTTTGGTGAGCCGCCAGCTTAGGACTTCCCTTCTGCTATCTTGGAGAGCTCCGTTGTTCCAGAGCCCAGATTTTGGTATAGATTCTTTTGATCTAAATATATGTATATGTTGTCTAAGGGTATGACGGGGCCCTGTCCCGTCATATTTCACAGTTGAAACTCTTAGAGGTCTGTAGACATGTATGTGCGTTGTATTTAGATGGGATCAGTTGTGTGTATGATCAGTACGCGTGTTCTATCGTTGTAGCAGCCTTTCCAGCTTGCATATGTTGTTATGTTGTGATAGCTGCCTTGTCGGCTTGCGTATATATATATGGTTGGGACGTTCCCACAGGTTATGACAGCCTTGTCGGCTTACGTACTGCGTTATCTGTTGATAGTTGTGACTCCTCAGGAGACAGGTTGCGACACATATTTATACTTTATTGTGACAGCTCCGAGACTATGCTTTGGCCTTCATAAGTTCCATATTATGTTTGTGTTGATTGATCATATAGCTAACAGGTGTGTATACGAGTGTCTAGCTCGGGCACCAGTCACGGCCTACGGGGTTAGGTCGTGACATCTATAATCGCTACCTGCCCTCATAGATCTGGCCCTCTTGCTTTGCCTTCTATCAATGTCACGATCACCCCTTTGCGGATGTCGTTGTCCTTCTAGATTCTGGGCATGGGCTTGTATTCGGGAAATATCTATCCCCTCTTGCAACGAAGTCGTCAAACAATCCTTAAATAAATGCGGCCCTAAGCCACTCACAAACCGGTGCACTCTATCTCCCATGTCAGCCACCATAGTCGGGGCATATCTAGCCTATGAATTGAATTGAAGGCTATACTCCCGAGCACTCATATTCCCTTGTTTCAAATTTTAAAATCTATCCGTTCTAGCTCGGCGGACCTCGGGTGGAAAATAGTGACGGATGAAAGCATCTACGAATTCTTGCCACACGGGAGGAGGCGCATTTTATTTTCTTGATGCTAGCCAATTATTATACCACAACACCGCCACATCTCGGAGTCTATAGGATGCCAACTCCACGGATTCAGTTTCGGAGGCATGAATAATCCTCAATGTTCTCAGCATCTCATCAATAAAGCTTTGCGGGTCTTCATCCGTTTTGACCCAAAAAACTCCGGAGGATTCAAACTCGTAAAGTCACGGGCTCTGGTACTAGCTTCCCGATCACTTGAATTCACATTCTGCCACTGTGCCTGGGTGGCAACCAACTGTGTCAATAGATGAATAGCATCGGCCACTTGTTGACCCGAAGCAACCGGTGGAGGAATTAGAGATGAAGCTCCTCCTTGTTCTTCTACATTGGGCGAGGTGGAGGAAGTATTAGATAGAGCCTCACTATGTGACTTGCCCTCTTCTACATTCATGGGCGACTCTCTTTCTATCCGTCTTTTCATCGAAGTCTTGCACTTCTGGGTGGCTGTAGATTTTTCCTTTGGCGGCATTTCTGAAATCATAACACACTATTAAGAGGGGAAAATCTTATAACATAGCTCTATCGCACGATCTCTTAAGATGAAAGATGGTCATTTTTCCTAAATGCCCTGTATCCTCCTATTTATAAGTGTGGCGCGCAACACACCATAAATAAGACTCTACTAGACACGGCTCGTAGACACTTCCTAGGACTGAACTGCTCTGATACCACTTTTGTCACGACCAGACTAAGGGCTGTGACGGGAACCCGGGACTAACCACCGAGCACCGCTCATGCTACTACTCATCATACTCATTAAACGTTCTTTTATCAAATTCATGCTCAAATCATAAGAAAATCTTGAAAACATAAATACCTTTATATACATAAGCCTTTCGGCCATCAAAATAATATATATATATATATATATATATATATATATATATATACACACACATAATAGCAACCTCGTGAGACCATATAACCAACAAAAGCGTATCTACGAGCCTCTACTAGAGTGCTAGACTAAAGGACAGTACAGGACCCCGTCGTACCCAAAATATACATGTGTACACAAGAGAATAATCAAGGCACCTCCGGAACAATGGAGTGCTCTCAAATCAGCTACTAGCTCCTACGAGTCTGGATCAAGATCACCTCCCTGTCAACCTGTGGGCATGAACACAGCGTCCAAAGAAAACGGACGTCAGTACGAATATTGTACTGAGTATGTGAGACTTGAATGAAATAAGCATAATAGAAGAATCATAAACCATGGGAGGAAGATATAACCTGCATGAGTTTTATAGGTAAATACATGTTATATATATGTCGTATATTTATATAAGCATAGTACATGTGTCATCACAGCGCATATATCATCATATCATAATCCTCATCATTAACCCACATCCGGGTAACCACCATGTGCCGCCCACTAGTGGTATCATGCCTGCCCTCTAGGCGGGGTGTAATCATAAGCAGCCCGCATTAGCGGTGACATTTCCGGCCATCTAGGTACGGTCTAATCATAAGCAGCCCGCATTAGCGGTGACATGTCCGGCCATCTAGGCGCGGTGTAATCATATCGTCACGTAATCATTCATAACTTAACATTTTCGTACCTCGCATAAGTATATCATAAACTTACATTATTGATCATCAAATAGACATATCATGACTTAGCATCATTATACATTTATCATTAGAGACATACATTAGAACTTCAAGGCAGCTATGGCTATGTCGGGGCGACATAAGTTCGTGACCCCCCGATTCCATTATGGAGTATTCATAAGTATTCGGCCTCACCTTGAAGGGAATAATGTATAAGGTGAGTGTATTCAATAAACAACATCATTAATTATATAGGAACATCATACCATGAACTCTAGGATCTTTAGACTTAAGTTCCTCATCATCGTTATTGGACTCGTACTGTATCTCTTATCTCATGTAGTTATTCCTGAACATAGACTCTTAGCTTTCCGGGATATAGAGGATTCATGGAGAAGAAGGAGAAATCATGCCATCGGATTCATGCCATAGAAAGAAAGGACTAGTCTCACATACCTTTTCCGTTTAACTAATCTATTGCTTGCTTGTTCTCCTTCAATGCCCACGTTTTTACCTTCAAGAGAATTGGCATTAACATTAGTTAATCGATTAATTAAACGTACTTACTAAAGCTAAAGAAAATTGGGCAGCATTTCCTTTGTTTCCACTACTTTCCCCATATCATATTTCAACTCCCAGCGTCAATAATAACATTCATAATATCATTACCATTATTCAATTCCAACCATTTACTCTTATGGTCATCCATAGTCATGATCATACTACAACGTTGCATTCATTCTCATCTAATGTTTCTCTCATACTCCTAAAATCATTCATAACGTGATTACAATCTCAACATATTAAGATTCATGGTTCATATTAATCTACTATTCACAATTGCCACTAATCTTATCTTTTGTAATCCATTTTCCATTTTCTTCCATAATCCAAGTGTTTCAACTTTTCCATACCTTAAATAACATGGAATAATCATGAAACTCACCTTTGAATGTGTAGGAACGGGTTTTGGTTGGTAATACTTCACTTGGAGAAAACCCTAGCTTCACCCCCAAGAGAATTCTTGACTTGGAATAACCCTAGTGAGCTTCTTGCACTTGATTCACTTGAATTCTTAATATTTATCTTTGCTTTCCTTGGCATTCTTGTATATGAAGTGTGTACGGAACCCCATAGAAGCTTTGGGAGAAGTGGTGAAGTGAGGAGAATGAATAAAATGAAGTGGAATCACATTTAAATACTTGGAATAACTCAGCCAGTCGGGACTTATACGGACCACTTATACGGTTCGTATAACATTTCACGGGCCATATAAGTGTCCGTGGTTCACCACCATGGAACACATAGTTGCTGTTGGGTTATACGGACCATTATACGGTCCGTATAACATTCCACGGGCCGTATACTGTGGTCGTGTAACTCAAAGTTTTTCCGAAGTTGTTCTCGTCGTTTCATTTGATCTCCAATCCTTATACAACCTTCTTAACACTTGTTTAATACTTCTTTACTAATCTAAAAATCCCTATAACTTTCCCTCAAGGCCTTTCCAAACAATTCATAACGCGATGATTTATGTAACCTTTTCTAAACCCCACTTATACTCTACTTGCCCTTACTAATCCTTATTCTTGTCAATTCATATGACTTCAAAATCATAACGTATGCATTCTAAGACAACTAATTATCCATCTTATAGTCTTAAGAACTTCCTGTTATCCTTAAGCTCGCAGTGGTTCACTCACTACATGACGACATTAAATTTCCAAAGTGTAACAACAACCCTCTCGACCATTTTGGCGACATCCTCCCCTTCGTCTGTGGTGTTTACACAAGATGTCACGCCTTTTGAAGACGAACCAAAGATGACAACAGATTTAGACTGTGCTTGCGGAGCTCGTTGTCCTAGCAGTTTCTCTTGGTTCCTTGTGACGGGTCCCACACTCCCCTCAGTAACATCTAGGATGTTTTCCACAACAATGGAGAATTTGGATCCGATAGTTTTTGCAGATGCTAATTTCAAGTTGACCTTCTTGGAAGTCATCTTAGTGTTTTTGAACGTCGATTGTTGGAGAAGAGATGAGAAGTAAAGATTATCCCACTAAGGCTGCAAAATTTCTATCGACTAAGTTTTCGTTCCTAAAATATAATAATCAAGACAAGAAAAATAGTGACAAGTAATAATATTTGATTTCAAAGATTTGTGTAGGGGTTACAATCTTTATGAAATCTTAAATAAAAAGATATAATCCTCTGATTCTTCTCTTCAAGACCACCAATCAAGGGCTTTGCTTGTTCTTGAATCGACGGATTACTTCTTGTTGTAATTTCACCACGAAGGCAGAGCCAATATTTAATCACAAACTTGGAGGGATGGAAACTTGCGGCTCACCAGTTGGTGACGAAGACTTCTTAGTATGAGGAAAACTTGCGGATCACCTTTGGAGATGAGAGCTTCTATCTGTATTTTCTCGATGCCTTTTGTCTTTATAAAGACCCCTATTTATAGTTGCAGGGTAGAGCTAGGGTATGTATATGATTGGTTGAACCGTGTCATTTGAACACTTGGCGACATTTGATTGGTTCTTCTATTATCTTGGCATGCTGCATCACTTATACACATGACACGATTTTATTCGTGATTGATTTGACTTGGCGCACCATGTCATTTGACACGTGGAGTGAACCTTGGGCTAATGGAGCGGGCTCATTATTTGAAGACTAACTCAATGGACTAGCCCAAATGAAATTGGACTTTACTTTAAATTCATAGCTTGAATTTAAATAACTCGATCTTGATTTGGACTTGGTATTTCTTGAATTAGGAAATTATCTTTAATTCCACAAAATTTGTATGCCTACACTATCTAAGCCCCTTCGTGGGAGACCTTAATTCATATACATAAATAGTCCCTCAATGTTAGCTACTCATAGAGATAAGTGATGAACGATTGTGTAGGTAAACCTATTAAACCAAAAAGTGGTGATAAATTATTCAATCAATTCCACGTATCAAACTACAACAGTCATAAAGCACCACAACCCTAAGAACTAACAAATTACAAAAGAAGAGATCAAAGAAAGCTCAAGGCCGATGACGCATCCGCCGTCGTTTGAGCCTCCATTGTATCTCCCTTTATGAGATGTCATGACCCGACTAGGGGCCATGACGGGTACCTGGGGCTAACCACCAAGCACCACTCATAACATTACCCATCATACTCATCAAGCATTAATTTATTAATCTTATACTCAAATCATAGGAAAATCATTTTTCACTTTGAACATAATTACCTTTATATACATAAGCCTTTCGGCTATCAAAATAATATACATTCAATAAGGACATTGTGAGACCATACTACCCACACATACGTATGTACGAGCCTCTACTAGAGTACTAGTCATATGGACGGGACAGGACCCCGTCGTGCCCAAAACATATATGTACACAAAATAGTAAATCAATGGCACCTCCGGAATAATGGAGTGCTCTCAAAAGTCTGCTTATCGGCTTCTATAAATCTGGGTTGCCTCCCTGTCTACCTGTGGGCATGAACACAGCGTCCAAAGAAAAGGACGTTAGTACGAACATTGTACTGAGTATGTAAGGCATGAATGAAATGAACATCATAGAGAAATCATAAGACATAAGATGAAGACATAACCTGCTTAACCTTTAAGAGTAAGTGCATTTTCATCATATACCATGAAATCACATATATCATTATATCACGTTTATCATATCACATATGTCCTCATCGTTAACCCGCGTCCGGGTAACCATCATACGCTACCCACTAGTGGTGATCATGTCCGACCTTCTCGGCGTGGTGGAATCATAAGCAGCCCGCCCTAGCGGTGACATGTCCGGCTATTTGGGCATGGTGGAATCACAAGCAGCCCCCTATTGCAGTGACATGTCCGGCCATTTAGGCACGGTGGAATTGTATCATCACATATATCTCATAACTTATCATGAACTTCTCATAGAGCATGCGTTAGAATTTAAAGACAATCTAAGAAAATCATATCATATTCGTAGCATGAACTTCGTAAAAAAAAATCGTATGATAGGCTTATAATCTCTAAACATAGGCTCATCATTATCATTATCGTTTTGATGGCATATCTCTTACCTTTATCTAATATTAAATCCTCTATGAACATAGACTCGTAATTCTTCCGAAACATTTGTCAAAGGGCATGCATTAGAGCTTATAGATAATCTATGGCAATATCGGGGTAACACAAGGTCGAGAACCCCCGATTACATTATGGAGTGGTCATATTCATTATATCTCACCTTGAAGGAACTAACATTTTAAGGTGAGGGTACACCATGAACGACATCAAGGGATCGTAAATAGGATCATTAACTTCATGGACATCTTATCATGCTTTAGAAGCTCTAGGCTTAGACTTATCATCATCATTATCATATTCATTACATATTTCTCATCTTTCTCTCATAAGAAGCTCTTCATCAATGTTGACTCATAGTTCCCGGAATGTAAGAAAAGTCATGGAGAGGTAGGGAAAATAATATCATAGGAATCATATATGATCCGTAGCTTCGTAGGTATGTCATATCATGAGCTTTAGGAATTCTAGACTTAGAATCATCATCAGTATTGTCATGCTCATAACGTATCTCTTTTCTTTATCTTGTTTGAAGCTCTTTATAATCGTAGCCTCATAATTTCCGATATGTAGGAAAATCATGGAAAGATAGGAGGATTCATGCCATAGGGGTCATGCCTTATAAATTAGGGACTAGCCTTACATACCTCTTTCATTTAACAATTCTATCGCTTGATTGTTCTCCTTCGATGCTCGCGTTTCCACCTTCAAGAAAATTCGCATCAACATTAGCTAATCGATTATATGAACGTTCTTACTAATGCTAGAGAAAATTGGGCAGCATTTCCTTTGTTTATACAACTTTCCTCATATTACATATCAACTCCCAAACATCCATAACAACATTCACAACATTTTAAGCAACAATCATCATTCATCTACATTATCCACGTTTCACAATTTCACATCAATTCCTCCATAATCATGGTCATAGTTCACTATTGCATTTTCTCACATATAATACTTATCCCATATTCTAAATGTCACTTATAGCATACTTACATTCACACATATCAATATTCATGACTCATTCCAAACTACTACACAAAATCTCATTATTCCTATCTTTGTGATCCATTTTCTATCTCTTTCCATAATCTAAGTCTTTCAACCTCTCATTACCTTAAATTACATGAAAATATCATAAAAATTTCCTTAGATAGTATAGTAATAAGCCTTGAGTGGAAATACTATTCTTGCACCAAAACCCTAGTTCACTTCCATTGGAATTCCTTGGCTTGGATGAACTTCAATGAGTTTAATACACTTGATTTTTGTTGGTTTGATGAAGTTGATCATAGATTTCTCTTGGGTTCTTGTGGATGATGAGTGGAACCCTCTAGAATTCTCGAGAGAGATGAAGAAGTGTGGGAAATGAAATTAGTGAAGTGGGATCACATTTATATAATTGAACTTAACTCAGCCTGTCGGGACTTCCACAGACACTTATACGGTCCGTATAACATTGCACGGCCCGTATAAGTAGTCGTCGTTCACTACCAGGCAAACATCATCTCTGATGGGTGTTATACGGACCCTTATACGAACTGTATAATGTTATACGAACCGTAAAGGTCGGTCGTATAACCCCATTTCCCTGAAATGATCTCCGTCGTTCGTTTGATCTCCAATCATTGTGGAACCTTCTTGACACTTGTTTAATACCTCGTTAACTATATAAGGGACATTATAACTCTTCTCCCAGACATCATTAAATCATTTCTAACTTATCATTTGTAAATCCTTTTCGATTTGTAACGTATACCTTGCCTTTCTTTGCAAACTTTCTTCTCTTACTTCGAATTCCTTGGAAATCTCAATTAGGATCATCAAGTGCTATTTCTTACTTATCAAAACATCGTATACTTCGTGACCTTCACTAGTCTATTCACTGTACATCAACGAAAATTTTTCAAAGGTGTAACATTCTTCCCCCCTTTAAAAACATTCGTCCTCGAATGTTAAGCTATTGGGGATTCTACGAAAATTTCGCCAGAGTTTTCCCTATAATATGGCACTACCATCTTGTCACAATAGTCCAAAATAACACTGCCACTCAGGGCTATAACACCACAACACACAATATGGTCATACACGACCAAAATCATTAAAAGTAAGGTATTGCATTGCATACCTGGGGCAACAGCGTTTCATCCTTAACCTCCTGTGGGAGCCATAATTTTAATCCTCTAACACACACTATCTATATCATTCCCTTTGAATAGCTGAAAATGAGTTTTTCTTCTTAGTAATGACTCTCGGGTGCAATACTTCCCCGATTCCTCAGAAATATCCTTTCAAGAGATATAATTGAGTTGCTTTCCTGATATAATCCTCGTTGATACTCGGACTCATCAGTCCTTTTTCTTGCTCAATAATGGTATTAACCCACATCTGTAGAGTTTAGATAAAGTCAATCCGAGGTGTCCTATCATAGGTGTCCCTCATCGACTTCCTCGAAGACCTCATAATTTTTGAGAATTTCATAACCCTTTGGTAACTGTCGGAAATTTTCTATAACCATAATGGTACAAAAATGAAAATTCCAAGGCGTAATATTCTTTTGGTAAAAGCCCCCCTTCATTCAGTGATCTTATTGCATTTGTAAGTTGTCACACCCCAGGGTTACCGTAGGAAGCATATAGTATGTACTTATATCATATTCCAAGTAATTGTCCTTTTTATCCTTAACGATTATCCCAACTCAACATTTCAACTCAATTCACCATATATTTTCCTTCAACTGACCCGGAGTATCATGACCACACTATTCTTGTTTACCTCTTACTCCTCTTTTTAAGTACCCACTTGGTTTCATCAACGACATATAAATACTTGCAAGTTACATAATCGTTCTTGCGTGATTTGTGTACATACACATCTATACATATGCATGTATCCATATCCGTATACATATTCGTGTCCATATTCATATCCATAGCATACCCGACCTTGAAGGTTCGGTGGTTTTTGCATACCCGGCCATGACAAGGCTCGATGTCATACATATCAAAACTCTTTTGTCTATCAGTAGTAACATATCTCGTCATGCTCGTTTCCTTCCTTTATTTTTCCCTTGATTATCATATCTTATGTTCTACTATAGAAAACCTTAGGTCCCTTTCTTAATTGTCGCTTATAAATCCCAATATCATTAACAACGACTCTACCGTTAGTGTCTTTGCCTCTATTCTAATATAGCATCGATATCTTTTACAATATCCCTTGAGTTATTTGCTCTCAATGTCACGTGGTTCAAGGTCTTCGTGAATGATTTCCAGTATAGTCTCAGATGCCTGCTCAATTTGTGTTTGTTTATTTACTAGTCATTAGACTCATTTATGCGCAACTCTCACTCTTTGTTTTAGAGTCTATATCTGTCATATCTTAGGGTCCATCATTTCAATCTCTACACTTGTATTCTCTTTACTCGTTTCCCCCCTTTAAGGGTTTTACTTGTACCATTCTCAAATCCGTTGCCTCACTTTCAAATCTTGAATTCATATATCCCTTACTATACTACATCTTATTCATGTCGTTTCCCATAATCTATAGCTACGATAATTCATGTGTGAAGTCTTAACATACTCATCTTGCAATTTTGTAATCAAGTAATACAACTGACATAGCAATCCGAACAAGGATGTATTTTACTTAGCTCATCTGGTAGTTATGAGTCAATGTCTAAATCTGCTCCAATTAACAACTTTTGTCCCATAGGGATGCTCATAATAGTAGTATGTCTAGTTATCCATACCATCCATGCAATGTCACTTGCCCTCTTCTTCGGTACTCAAAGTTCACTTGTAACGTCATCTTCCCTTTTCCTTCCCGTAATGGACTTATGGTAATCGAAAATTCATCTTCCCTTAAATCCACCATCTTTATTTTCAAGGATATAAGTCTCATGCACAACTAATACCCCTTATGTCTCATACTCTTTTGCTCATGTGTTTCACTCAACATTGATTTCAAAATCAATCATAATCATATTACATTTGTCGTTGATGATAGCTTTGCTCTATCACTTTATCGTCGTACGGTAAACTCATAACTCATGGACACCTTTTTCTTTTCAACTCATTAATTCATATACTTTACTCGTTTTAACTTGGTATAGGATATTTGTAAGAGATGCATCTTCCTTTAATCATAACATGACTACTTCTTAAGCGCGCGTACTTTGCGGCGCAATTTCCTTCTCTTTCTATTCCCATTCTTATTCCTTTACATTCCTTCCTCCTCTATTTATCTTATTTCCTCCCGTTTTATAATCAATCCTTTATTCTTCGCACGAGGAACCCTATTCTTAACTTTGTATCGCTTTGTCCTTTAGAATATATTACCTTTGTACCATCCATTCTTCGCTTCCAAAACTTATTCTGTTCATTCTAATCATCCCCTCTCATCCTTATTGTTTTGATCCTTTTCCTAACAATCGTCCTATTTCATTATTCATCTTCCCGTAGTCTTGGTCTTTTACATCCAGCAAAAGATATCACTCGTGATCTCGATTATACAAATCACCAACTGTTACTACTTTGCCATTTCATTTTTCTCTTATTTCTTTTTCAAGTTGAGTTCCCCCTTTTGCTTACTATCATTTCTGTCATTGAGGAACCCTTATGCTGGACTTTCCCCTAACAAGGTCTTATAAGCTTTCTCATTTACTGCCCCATGGCTCGCTTGTTGGTTTCACACTTACATTCACTCTTTATTCATATAGAACATGTCACATCTTTAGTCGTTTCCTCGCTATACGTTGTATTGCAGTTCTTGTTACGTTCTCATTATACCCTGATCATAATCAACTCTATAGGGTGACACTTCTTGATCTCATTTGCAAGCCCGCTTATAAAATAGAATAAACCTCGTGAAGTAAGCATACTTAACCTGTTACTCTTTCTGATCAGCCCTATTACACTTACCATATAAGTTATCTTACCAATCTATTCACATTCATTATAACCCTTCATATTCGTATCTCTGTCTCCGTGATGCTGTTACTTTATTTTGCTAATAGACTTGTCGTATTTTTCTTGTGCTTATCCATCCAATCAATACTTTAGTATCGCACTCTATTGGAGTTACCCTTTCGCTTCTATGTCATGTTTTAGTACTACCAGTCTCCCTAATTTACTCTAGTATTTCTCTTTACCATATCAATGTCCATCTTATAATTACCGCTACTATCAATTCAACAACATTTAACTCATATCCTTTAAATGCTAGGAAAATTTCGATAGGGTTTCCTCTATATTTCTTACTATCCAAAACCTGCACGCAGAAAATACCAACAATGCCTCACCGGGCTAATATATACATATGATATACCTCAGCCACACAGGGCTCCCAATTTCAAGTGAAAGTACAAAGATGCTGAAACTTACCTCATATATCACACTTCGAGATGTACCTAATCCTTTAGCGATCTTCCCTGTTATCCCTTCCTATTTACTTTCCTTTTCATCGTTCAGCTTTACATTTCAATCATACCACAATATTCTTACCTTACTCGACACATATCTTTCGTACCGTCGCTTACCTTTGTTTTGATTCATTCAATTTGTTTAGTTCACAAACATATAACTAAACTTATCATCAACAGATACCTTTAGTCAATTCCTCTATTGTACTTACATCGACTTACCTCTATGACAACCAATCCATTGCCATATAAATACATATTCCGATAACGTAGCCTCAACGAGGGGGCTTACCTCCGTAACTTTCATTGTCATTCAATCACTTTCTTCGGTCAATACCGTTCTTCTGCTGCATTCAAGGGTTAGTATAAGGAATCTCATTTCCTATGGCTTAGCTCTATCGCATGATCTTAGAGATGAAAGAAGATTAGCCATCCTAAATGCCCTGTAGCCTCCTTTATAGATGTGGCGCGCAACACACAATAAACAAGACTCTACTAGACACGGCTCGTAGACACTTCCTAGGACCGAACTGCTCTGATACCACTTTTGTCACGACCCGACTAGGGACCATGACGGGTACCCGGGGCTAACCACCGAGCACTACTCATACCATTACCCATCGTACTCATCAAGCGTTCATTTATTAATCTTAGCTCAAATCATAGGAAAACCATTTTTCACTTTGAACATAATTACCTTAATATACATAAGCCCTTCGGCTATCAAAATAATATACATTCAATAAGGACATCGTGAGACCATACTACCCACACATACGTATCTACGAGCCTCTACTAGAGTACTAGACATATGGACGGGACAGGACCCCGTCGTGCCCAAAACATATATGTACACAAAATAGTAAATCAATGGCACCTCCAGAATAATGGAGTGCTCTCAAAAGTCTGCTTATCGGCTTCTATAAATCTGGGTCGCCTCCCTGTCTACCTGTGGGCATGAACACAGTGTCCAAAGAAAAGGACGTCAGTACGAACATTGTACTAGATATGTAAGGCATTCATGAAATGAACATAATAGATAAATCATAAGGCATAAGATGAAGACATAACCTGCTTAACCTTTAAGAGTAAGTGCATTTTCATCAGATCACATATGCCATGAAATCACATATATCATTATATCACGTTTATCATATCACAGATGTCCTTATCGTTAACCCGCGTCCGGGTAACCATCATACGCCGCCCACTAGTGGTGATCATGTCCGGCCTTCTTGGCGCAGTGGAATCATAAGCAGCCCGCCTTAGCGGTGACATGTCCGGCCATTTGGGGATAGTGGAATCACAAGCAGCCCGCCTTTGCGATGACATGTCCGGCCATTTAGGCACGGTGGAATTGTATCATCACATATATCTCATAACTTATCATGAACTTTTCATAGAGCATGCATTAGAATTTAAAGACAATCTAAGAAAATCATATCATATTTGTAGCATGCACTTCATAAAAAAATTATCTTATGATAGGCTTATAATATCTAAACTTAGGCTCATCATTACCATTATCGTATTGATGGCTTATCTCTTACCTTTATCTCATATGAAATCCACTACGAACATAGACTCGTAATTCTTCTGGAACATTTTTCATAGGGCATGCATTAGAGCTTATGGACAATCTATGACAATATCGGGGCGACATAAGGTCGAGAACCCCCGATTACATTATGAAGTGTTCATATTCATTATATCTCACCTTGAAGGAACTAAACTTTTAACGTGAGTGTACACCATGAACGACATCAAGGGATCGTAAATAGGATCATTAACTTCATGGACATCTTATCATGCTTTAGAAGCTCTAGGCTTAGACTTATCATCATCATTATCATATTCATTACATATTTCTCATCTTTCTCTCATAAGAAGCTCTTCATCAATGTTGACTCATAGTTCCCGGAATGTAAGAAAAGTCATGGAGAGGTAGGGAAAATAATATCATAAGAATCATATAAGGATCCGTAGCTTCGTAGGAATTTCATATCATGAGCTTTAGGACTTCTAGACATAGATTCATCATCAGTATTGTCATGCTCATAACGTATCTCTTTTCTTTATCTTGTTTGAAGCTCTTTATAATCGTAGCCTCATAATTTCCGATATGTAGGAAAATCATGGAAAGATAGGAGGATTCATGCCATAGGGGTCATGCCTTATAAATTAGGGACTAGCCTTACATACCTCTTTCATTTAACAATTCTATCGCTTGATTGTTCTCCTTTGATGCTCGCGTTTCCACCTTCAAGAAAATTCGCATCAACATTAGCTAATCGATTATATGAACGTGCTTACTAATGCTAGAGAAAATTGGGAATAATTTCCTTTGTTTATACAACTTTACTCATATTAAATATCAACTCCCAAACATCTATAACAACATTCACAACATTATAAGAAACAATCATCATTCATCTACATTATCCACGTTTCACAATTTCACATCAATTCCTCCATAATCATGGTCATAGTTCACTATTGCATTTTCTCACATATAATACTTATCCCATATTCTAAATGTCACTTATATCATACTTACATTCTCACATATCAATATTCATGACTCATTCCAAACTACTACACAAAATCTAATTATTCCTATCTTTGTGACCCATTTTCTATCTCTTTCCATAATCTAAGTCTTTCAACCTCTCATTACCTTAAATAACATGAAAATGTCATAAAACTTTCCTTAGATAGTATAGGAATAAGCCTTGAGTGGAAATACTATTCTTGCACCAAAACCCTAGTTCACTTCCATTGGAATTCCTTGGCTTGGATGAACTTCAGTGAGTTTCATACACTTGATTTTTGTTGGTTTGATGAAGTTGATCATAGATATCTCTTGGGTTCTTGTGGATGAAGAGTGGAGCCCTCTAGAAGTCTTGAGAGAGAAGAAGAAGCGTGGGAAATGAAATTAGTGAAGTGGGATCACATTTATATAATTGAACTTAACTCAGCCCGTCGGGACTTCCACAGACACATATACGGTTCGTATAACATTGCACGACCTGTATAAGCGGTCGTTTTTCTCCACCAGGCAACCATTATCTCTGTTGGGTGTTATACGGACCCTTATACGGACCGTATAATATTATACGGACCGTGTAAATCGGTCGTATAACCCCATTTCCCTGAAATGATCTGCGTCATTCGTTTGATCTCCAATCCTTGTGGAACCTTCTTGATACTTGTTTAACACCACGTTAACTATATAAGGGACATTATAACTCTTCTCCCAGACATCATTAAATCATTGCTAACTTATCACTTGTAAATCCTTTCCGATTCATAACGTATACCTTGCCTTTCTTAGCAAACTTTCTTCTCTTAGGATCATCAAGTGCTATTTCTTACTTATCGAAACATCGTATACTTCGTGCCCTTCACTAGTCTATTCACTGTGCATCATAGAAAAATTTTCAGAGGTGTAACATGAGATGACTTGTGCACCTTAGAATCGTGTTTAATCCCCCTCA
This sequence comes from Lycium barbarum, assembly GCF_019175385.1. Classification (NCBI taxonomy): domain Eukaryota; kingdom Viridiplantae; phylum Streptophyta; class Magnoliopsida; order Solanales; family Solanaceae; genus Lycium; species Lycium barbarum. Next base: position 79,950,107 of record NC_083338.1, read on the forward strand.
AAAATGTGCAGAACATACATTTCTAGTATTAGGATTTGACCATGGGCCAGATCTCTAATGAAAATCCAAAATCGACTCAGATTTCCAGAATTTGTAAGGGCACCTCATGTGGGATGGCAAGGTGGAACGACATGCCTTTACATTTTGGTCTGCAGGTGAATTTTGAGAAGGCACCGCATGTAGGTATTCTACATCGAATGCGGTGACATTGTATTTTTTGTGATAATTCACTAAAATGGTCATATATCTTTCGCACGTCCAAGGAATGCGACGATTCTCGTTGGTATGTGTAACGACCTGGCTAGGGGCAATGCCGGGTACCTGGGGCTAACCACCGAGCACCACTCATTCAATTACTCATCATACTCATTAAGCGTTCTTTCATCAAATCCATACGCAAATCATAGAAAAAACATTTTTCGTTTAGAAACATAATTATTTTTATATACTTATGCCCTTTGGCTACCAAAATAATAATACATACACAATAGTAGCATTGTGAGACCATACTACCCACACATGCGTATCTACGACCTTCTACTAGAGTACTAGACATATGGACGAAATAAGACCCCGTCCGGCCCAAAATACATATAGATATTATACACAAAAGAATAAACCAAATAGCACCTCCGGAATAATGGAGTGCTCCTGTAAATTAGCTGATGACTCCTATGGGTCTGCACCGTCTCCCTGTCTACTCGTGGGCATGAACACAGCATCCAAAGAAAACGGACGTCAGTACGAACATTGTACTGAGTATGTAAGACATGAATGAAATGAACATAGTAGAAGAATCATAAGACATAGGATGAATATATAACCTGCGTGAGTTTTATGGGTGAATACATTTCATACATATACCGTATACATATATATAATCATAGTACATGTATCATCATAGCGCATATGTCATCGCATCATAGTCATCATCGTTAACCCGCGTCCGGGTAACCATCATATGCCACCCACTAGTGGTGATCATGCCCGGCCCTCTAGGCTCGGTGTAAACATAGTAGCCCGCCTTAGCGGTGACATGCCCTACCACTTAGGCATGGTGGAATCGTATGCAGCCCACCTTCGCGGTGACATGCCCGGCCAACTAGGCGCGGTGGAATCGTATCGTCACATAATAAATCATAAACTTAACATTTTCATACATTGCATAGGTATATCATAAACTTACATTACTGTACATCTCATAGACATATCATGACTTAGCATCACTATACATTTATCATCAAAACGTACATTAGGACTTGAATGCAACTATGGCTATGTCGGGGTGACATAAGGTCGTGAACCCCCGATTATATTATGGAGTAATCATCAACATAATATCTCACCTTGGAGGAACAAACATTTTAAGGTGAGTGTACACAAGGAAAAGAATCAATGGGACCATACTTAGAATCTTTCACTTCATGGACATCTTAGTTTACTCTAGGATTCTTTATACTTAACTCATCATCACCATCATCTTGCTCGTCATATCTCTTTTCTTTATCTCATACATATATAGCTGATTACAGTCATGGACTCATAGTTCCTATATTTAGGAAGATTATGGAAAACTTAGAAGATTAATATCATAGGAGTCATGCCTTAGAAAGAAGGGACTAGCCTTACATACCTCTTTCATTTAACAGTTTTATCGCTTGATCGTTCTCCTTCAAAGCTCGCGTTTCTACCTTCAAGAGGATTCGCATCAACATTAGGTAATCAATTACAAGAACGTGTTACTATTTCTAAGGAAAATTGGGCAGCATTTCCATTGTTTCTACTACTTTCTCCATATCATATATCAACTCCTGAACATCCATAACAACATTCACAATATAGTAGGCAACAATCATCATTCACCTACATTATCCGCATTTCACAATTTCACTTCAATTTCTCCAAAATTGTGCTTATAGTTCACTATCGCATTTTCTCACATATAATACTTACCCCATGTTCTAAATTTCAATTATAGCGTACTTATTATCACAATATATCAATATTCATAATTCACCCCAAACTACTATTCAACAATGATACTATTCCACATTCATGACCCATTTTCTATATCCTTCTACAATCCAAGTGTTTTAACTTTTCAACACCTTAAACAACATGGAATGATCATAAAACTCACCTTACATAATGGAAAAATAAGCCTTGAGTGGTAATTCTCTTCTTGCACCAAAACCCTAGCTCACTTCCCTTGGGATTTCTTGGCTTAGATGAACTTTAATAGGTTTCATACACTTGATTTTGTGGGTTTGATGATATTGATCATGGATTTCTCTTGGATTCTTATGGTTGAAGAGTGGAGAGAATTCTAGAGTGTTCTTGAGGTGTGGAGAGTGGAAAATGAAATGAATTAAAGAGAGAGAGAGAGTCCTTATATTAACTTAAAAATTTGTCCCGGCCTGAACATACGGTCCGTATATTTTATACTGACCATATGTCTGAACTGTATGTTTGGTCCAGTGAAGACCATCATTCTGGGCAGAACATACGGCTGGATAAACGGTCCTTATGTTTTATACGGCCAGTATGTTTGGTCGTATAATGCCCAGCTTTCCGAAGTTCGTTCTCTCGTTGACTCGTTTGATCTCTAATCCTTATGGAACCTTCTTGGCACTTGTTTAATACTTCATTAGCAATCTAAACATCCCTATAACTCGGCCTCAAGGCCTTTCCAAACAATCCTTAACACAATAATTTACGAAACCTTTCCTAATTCCCACTTATACTCTACTTGTCCTTATGAATCCGTATTTCATTGATTCATATAACTTCAAAATCTTAACGTATGCATTCTAAGACCACTAAATATCTGTCTTATAGTCTTAAGAACTTTCTGTTACCCTTAAGCTCGTATTGGTTTATTCACTACACGACGACATGAAATTTCCAAGTTGTAACACTCTTCCCCCCTTTTAGAACATTCGTCCTCGAATGTTAAGCACTCGGGAATTCTACAAAATTTCGCCAGAGTTTCCCCTATAATATGGCATTACCATCCTGTCACATCAACCCACAATAACATTCCTCACAGGGCACAACACAATAACCATATAAGTTGGCCACACACGACCAAAAGCATGAAAAGAAAGCAAACATACCTCATAATCTTGGTGTTTCATCGTGGATCTCTTCTGGGGGCTGAAACAAGTGCGGGTATGTGGATTTCATTTTCTCTTCTGCCTCCCATGTCATTTCTTCTCGGTTGTTATTTCTCCACAATACTTTGACTGAAGCTACTTCCTTATTTCGAAGTCTCCGTACTTGCCTGTCTAATATGACAACAGGCACTTCTTCGTATGATAGCTTTTCTGTCACCTGAACATCATCTATTGGAACAATTCTCGTAGGATCTCCAACACACTTGCGGGGCATTGAGACATGAAAAACTGGATGGACCGATTTAAGCTCTGAAGGCAAGTCTAATTCATAGGCTACTTGACCCACCTTGCGGATAATCTTATAGGGTCCAATCTATCGAGGACTTAATTTTTCTTTCTTACCAAATCTCATCACACCTTTCATTGGCGACACCTTTAAGAATACCCAATTATCAACCTGAAATTCCAAGTCTCGCCGGCAGTGGTCCGCATAAGATTTTTGGCACCTTTGGGCTATCAGTAATCGGTCTCGGATGACCTTTACCTTTTCCACTGCTTGTTGAATCAACTCAAGGCCTATTAGTTGTACCTCTCCTACTTCAAACCACCCAATTAGGGATCTACACTTCCTTCCATATAAAGCCTTATACGGAGCCATTTGAATACTAGAACGGTAGCTATTATTGTACGCAAAATCAATAAGAGATAAGTGGTCATCCCAACTACCACCAAAATCTAAAACACATGCTCTTAGCATATCCTCTAAGGTATGAATGGTACGTTTGGCTTGCCCATCAGTCTGCGGATGAAATGTCGTACTAAGCTTCACTTGAGTACCTAGACCTTCTTGGAAGGATTTCCAAAACTTGGCTGTAAATTGCGCTCCTCTATCTGTGATAATGGACATCGGAATACCATAGAGTCGCACAAATTCTTTGAGATACAACCTTGCATAATCTTGTGCCGCGTATGTGGTTCCGACTGGAAGAAAACAAGCTGCTTTTGTGAGTCTGTCTACAATCACCCATATAGAATCATATTTGCCTAGGTAACAAGGTAACCCCACAATGAAATCCATGTTGATCACTTCCCATTTCCAAGTAGGGATTTCCATTGCTTGCATTAATCCTCTTGGCTTTTGATGTTCGATTTTCACTTGCTGGCAATTTAGACATTGAGCTACAAATTCTGCTACGTCTCTCTTCGAACCATCCCACCAATATATCAGCTTGAGATCATTATATATCTTTGTTGCACCTGGGTGAACAGAATACCGAGAATAATGAGCTTCTTCTAGAATTTGACGGCGCAATTCTGCAACATTTGGAACGCATAGCCTGCCTCAGTATCTAAGAATTCCATCCATGGAAATTTCAAATGGAGACTTCTCTTTTTCATGAGATGTGTTTCTATAATGGCGCAAATGAGGATCTTCTTATTGACGCTCTTTTACTTCCATATTCAGGGACAAAACTGTGGGATCATTAATACCAATCCTTGCACTACCCGAATCAATTACACGTACTCCAAGATTAGCTAGTTGGTGGAGCTCACGAATCAACTCTTTCTTGTTCAGAGGAACTTTACATAGGCTGCCCATTGATCGGCGGCTCAGCACGTCAGCTACTACATTTGCCTTTCCGGGGTGGTATAAAATGCTCACATCATAATCTTTCAATAATTCTAACCACCTCGTCTGCCGCAGATTTAACTCCTTCTATTTGAAAATGTACTAAAGACTCTTGTGATCTGTAAAGATATCAACATGCACACCATACAAGTAATGTCTCCACATCTTTAATGTGTGAATAACTGCAGCCAATTCGAGATCGTGAGTTGGGTAGTTCTTTTCATGTTTCGGCAGCTGTCTCAAAGCGTAAGCAATGACTCTACCGTGCTGCATTAACACACATGCTAACCCAACACTGGAAGCATCACATTACACAACATAACCATCTGGCCCTTCTGGAAGTGTAAAGACTGGAGTTGAGGTTAATCTGTCCTTCAACTCTTGGAAGTTGCATTCACAAGCATCATTCCACTGAAATTTAATTGACTTCTGGGTTAGCTTCATCAATGGGGCTGAAATAGAGTAAAATCCCTCTACGAACCTTCAATAGTAACCTGCCAATCCCAAAAAACTACAGACCTCTGTAGGTGTTGTAGGCCTTGGCCAAGTCTTCACAACTTCAATTTTCTGAGTATCAACTCGAATACCATCATCTGAAACAACATGACCCAGAAATGTAACAGAATTCAGCAAAAACTCGCAGTTTGAAAATTTTGCATACAATTCTCGGGTTCGAAGAATTCCAAGAACAATACTAAGTGATCGGCATGTTCTGATTTTGTGCGAGAGTACACCAGAATATCATCAATGAATACTATCACGAATGAATCCAAGAGAGCCATGAATACGTTATTCATCAAATTCATGAACACTGCCGGAGCATTGGTCAACCCAAACGACATCACCCGAAACTCATAATGGCCATATCTCATTCTCAAAGCTGATTTAGGAATATCTGCTTCTCTAACTCTCACTTGATGATAACCCGACCTCAAGTCTATTTTAGAAAACCACTTGGCATCCTGTAGTTGATCAAACAAATCATCAATCCTTGGGAGAGGATATTTGTTCTTTATTGTCACCTTATTCAACTGCCTATAATCGATGCACATTCGAAGGGAACCATCTTTCTTTCTCACGAACAAGATTGGTGCTCCCCACGGTGATGAACTGGGTCTAATAAACCCCTTCTCACGAAAATCTTTCAACTGTACCTTTAGTTCTTTCAATTCTGCCGGAGCCATTCGATAAGGAGGAATGGAAATAGGCTTGGTGTCTGGAGACACATCAATAACGAAGTCAATCTCTCTTTCTGGAGGAAGACTTGGAAGTTCATCTGGAAATACATCCGGAAATTCATTCACTACCGGAACGGATTGGAAAGTTGGCAACTTTGCTTCGGTATCATAAACTCGGACTATGTGATAAATATACCCCTTAGCTATCATCTTCCTTGCCTTATGGTAGGAAATAAACCTACCTTTTGAAGATGTTGTATTACCCTTCCATTCAAGCACGGGCTCTCCCGAAAATTGAAATCGAACTATCTTCATTCGGCAATCCACATTAGCATAGCATGAGGCCAACCAATCCATACCCATAATCACATCGAAATCTAACATTTCTAGCTCAATTAAATCAGCTTTAGTTTGGCAGTCGCATATCACAATTATACAATTTTTATACACTTGGCTAGCTATCACGGGATCACCAATCGGAGTAGATACCTCAAAAGGTTTTATTTGCTCGGGTTTCACCCCAATACGACCAGCAACATACGGAGTAATATAAAATAGGGTAGAACCCGGATCTATCAATGCATATACATCATGGGAAAATATGGATAATGTAATTGTAACCACATCCGGGGAGGACTCAAGATCCTGTCGTCCGGCTAAAGCGTACACACGGGGCTGAGTGGCACCTGAAGTAGATGCTCCCCCTCTGCCTCTACCTCGACCTGCTGAAATCTGAGGCGTCTGTCCTACCGGGCGCACTGAAAAGGAACCAGTTGCTGATCCTATGGGCTGAACCCCACCTCTACCATACCTTAAGGGACAATCTCCCATCAAGTGCCTAGTCTATCCACAAACATAGCAAGAATCTGTGCCCTGGCGACATAGCTCTGAATGTAATTTACCACACTGACTACATCGCGGCACTGGTGGCCTCTTCTTACTATGATCACCCCCAAACTGAGAACTCGAAGCTCTCGAACTCTGACCCTGTCCTGAAGGAAACGAGCGATCAAATCTCCTATCTGCAAATCGTGGAGGTGCACTAGTCACCGACTGGCCTTAATTTCTGGAATAAGTCTGCCTCGATCCCCCTCTATAATCACTACCTGCTCCCATAGATTTGGCCCTCTTGCTTTTCCTTCTATCAATATCACGATCACCCCTTTGCGGATGCTGTCATCCTTCTAAATTCTGGGCATGGGCTTGAATTCGGGAAATATCCATCCCATCTTTTAACGAGGCCGTCAAACAATCCTTGAACAAATGTGGCCCTAGGCCACTGACAAACCTGTGCACTCAATCTCCCATATCGGCCACCATAGTCGGGGCATATCTAGCCAATGAGTTGAATTGAAGGCTATACTCCCGAGTACTCATATTTCCTTGCTTCAAATTTAAAAATCTATCCGCTCTAGCTCGGCAGACCTCGGGTGGAAAATAATGGCTGATGAAGGCATCTACAAATTCTTGCCAAACAGGAGGAGGTGCATCCTCTTTTCTTAACGATAACCAATTATTGTACCACAATACCGCCACATCTCGGAGTCTATAAGATGCCAAGTCCACAGATTCAGTTTCGGAGGCATGAATAATCTTCAACGTCCTCAACATTTCATTAATAAAACTTTGCGGGTCTTCATTCAGCTTCGACCCAAAAAATTTCGGAGGATTCAAACTCATGAAATCACGGGCTCTGGTACTAGCTGCCCGATCACTTGTACTCACATTCTGCCGCTGTGCCAAGGCGGTAACTAACTGCGTCAATAGATGAATAGCCTCGGTCACTTGTTGACCCGAAGCGACCGGTGGAGGAACTGGAGTTGAAGCTCCTCCTTGTTCTTCTACATTGGGCAGGGTGGAAGAAGAATTAGATGGAGCCTCATTATGTGATTTGCCCTCTTCTACGTTCATTGGCGACTCTCTTTCTACTCGTCTTTTCATCGTGGTCTTTCCCTTCTGGGCGGCTGTAGCTTTTCCCTTTGGCGGCATTTCTGAAATCATAGCACACTATTAGGGAGGAGAAAATCTTATAATACAGCTCTATCACACGATCTCTTAAGATGAAAGATGGTCATTTTTTCTAAATGCCCTGTAGCCTCCTGTTTATTAGTGTGGCGTGCAACACCCCATAAACAAGACTCTACTAGACACGGCTCGTAGACACTTCCTAGGAGTGAACTGCTCTGATACCACTTTTGTCACGACCCCGGCTAGGGCCATGACGGAGTATCCGAGACTAACCACCGAGCACCACTCATTCTATTACTCATCATACTCATTAAGTGTTCTTTTATCAAATTCATACGCAAATCATAGAAAAATCATTTTTCGTTTAGAAACATATTTACTTTTATATACATAAGCCCTTTGGCTATCAAAATAATAATAAATACACAATAGTAGCATCATGAGACCATACTACCCACACATGCATATCTACGAGCCTCTACTAGAGTACTAGAAATATGGACGGGACAAGACCCCGCCGTGCCTAGAATACATATACATATATATATATACACAAATGAATAAACCAAATAGCACCTCCGGAATAATAGAGTGCTCCTGTAAATCAGCTGTTGACTCCTATGGGTCTGCACCGTCTCCCTGTCTACCTGTGGGCATGAACACAGTGTCACGACCCAACCGGAGGGCCGCGACGGGCACCCGGTGCTACCCCCACTCGGGCTCCCCTTATCAAACATTTACCTTTACATCTAGGTGAGCCACATATTAAATCATACATTCTATCCATCAATCATACTAATCCCATTGGGCAATCAATTCATTTATATCATCATTTGCAACTATGCCCATATCAATGTACATAAGCCGACGAGGCTAAACACATCTAACCATATAAACATGTCTACGAGCCTCTAAGGGAGTATGTCATATCATATAGGTGGGACAGGACCCCGCTATACCCATAAATATGTACACAAAAGAATCGATACCAAAAGCTATAGCTCCGAATGAAATGGAGCTCCGCTATGTAGTCCCTGAGAAATATAGCTATGGATCAAGCCTATCTCCCTGGCCACCTGCGGGAATGACGAACCATCCACAAACAAGAGGACGTCAGTACGAAGAATGTACTGAGTATGTAAAGCATGATCAATATCAACATAGAAGCATAATAAGCAGCATAAGAAATAGCATAAGATGGGAGATAATCGTATCATCCTCATAAGCACTTACTTGCTTTTCATAGGGACTTTCCATTTCTAATGCAAGGTTGTGTACATACATCTGTAGTCGTATCCGTACTCATATCCGTACTTTTTTACATTCGTATCCATAGTCGTATCCATACACATATCCTTATTCATATTCATATCATATACATATTCTTATTCGTATTCGTATCATATTCGTATTCATACTCATATCTATATCGTATACATATTCACATCATATACATAGAATTTACATAGTATACCCGACCACGAAGGATCAGTGTTTCACGTACCCGACCATGGCAAGGCTCGGTTATCACACATAACTGGCCAACTAAGGCTTCAGGGTTGCACATACCTAGCCCTACCAAGGCTTCAGGGTTATCCGTACCCAACTGCAGAGGTGCGCGCGCGTTACATAAATATATACATTCTACCCGGCCTTATAAGCTCTCCATAATAGTCATACATAGGCACATAGACATAATAGCTCATAAGCATCTTTAGCATAATTACTATTATCATCGTCATCATTATCGTTATCACTATTATCGTCGTTCGTTACATCTATCCTTATAGGATTACTCGTTATATGAGAAACTTGGAACGATCGTAACACATCGAGAATCATGAGCTCAATAGCTCTGAAGATAGAATCATTTGGAGGACATCATAGACTTATAGAAGATTTATATGATTGGCCAAAGAACCATGCCTTATGAAAGAAGGGTTAGCCTTACATACCTTTTCGTTCAACTATTTTATCACTTGCACGTTCTTCTTCGATGCTCACGTTTCCACCTTCATTAGAGTTATACTATCATTAGAAATCGATAACTTAGCATACATTACTAAAGCTAGAGAAAACTAGACAACATCTCCTTTGTTTATACGACTTCCTCATATAAGAGAGAAAGGGTGTGGAAGGGAAATGAAATGAAATAAGATTTGCATCCCTTATTAATACCCCAACTCTTTCCTGACTAGTTTCTACGGACCAACATACAGTCCGTATAAATTATACTGACCATATGTCTGGCCGTAGATTTGGTCCAGAGTGGGGTGTTATTCTGGGCTGATTATACGAACATATGGTCAGTATGTTTTATACGACCAATATGTTTGGCCGTATAATCCCGAGTTTCCCGAAGTTCGTCCTCGTCGACTCGTTTGATCTCCAATCCCTATGTAACCTTCTTATCACTTGTTTATCACCTCATTAAAAATCTAAGGGACATTATAAATCTTCTGCAGAGCATTATTAAATCCTCGTTAACTTGTTACTCGTAATCCCTTTTCGATACCTATCATATGCCTTGCCTTCTCTTGTCAAACTTTCTTCCCCTATCTCGAACGTCTTTGAAGTCTTAACTAGGGTCATCAAATGGCATTCCTTACTTATTGAAATACCGTATACTCATGCTCTTCATTGGTCCATTCACTGTGCATCAACGAAAATTTTTCCGAGGTGTAACATTCTTCCCTCCTTGAGAACATTCGTCCTCGAATGTTAGGTTCTCGGGGATTTTATATATTAATTTCGCAAGAGTTTCCCCTGTAATATGGCACTACCATCCTATCACAACAACCCATAATAACAATGCCTCACAGGGCCACAACATAATAGCAATAGAATTTGGCCACACACGACCCAAATGCATAAAAAGAAAACGTACATACCTTATGATCTTGATGTCTCGTCTTGGATTTCGTCTAGGGGCTAAAATAAATGCGGGTACTTGGATCTCATAATTTCTTCCCCTTCCCATGTAATTTCCTCTCATTTATTGCTTCTCCATAAAACCTTAATTGAGGCAAATTCTTTGTTTCTAAGCCTCCGTACTTGCCTATCTAGTATGGCAATGGGTACCTCTTCATAAGTCAACTTTTCTGTCACTTGAGCATCATTCACTGGCATGATCCTAGTAGGATCTACCACACATTTACGAAGCATCGAGACATGGAAAACTGGGTGAATTGACTCTAAATCAGGAGGTAGATCTAACTCATAGGCCACTTTGCCTACTTTGCGCACAACCTTATAAGGCCCAATGTATCGGGGACTAAGTTTCCCCTTTTTGCCAAATCTCATTACACCCTTCATTGATGACACTTTCAAGAATACCCAATCTTTCACTTGGAACTCTAAGTCCCTTCGACGATTATCCGCATAGGACTTTTGACGACTTTGGGCTGCTAATAACTGATTTTGTATGAGCTTGACTTTCTCTATGGCTTGCTGGACCAAGTCTGGCCCTATTAATTTAGTCTCTCCTACCTCGGACCACCCAATTGGGGATCTACACTTTGGCCCATATAAAGCCTCATACGGTGCCATTTGGATGCTAGAATGATAACTATTGTTATAAGCAAATTCAATGAGTGGTAAGTGATCATCCCAATTACCTCCAAAATCTATCATACATGCCCGCAACATATCCTGAAGAGTCTGAAAGGTACGTTCAGCTTGTCCATCAGTCTGCGGGTGAAATGCCGTGCTAAGGCTCACTTGGGTCCCTAATCCCTCTTGGAAGGACTTCCAGAAATTAGCTGTAAACTGAGTCCCTCTATCAGAGATAATAGATGCCGGGACACCATGTAGTCGCACTATCTCTTTAACATAAAGCTTTGCATAATCTTCTACCACATATGTAGTTCTGACTGGTAAGAAATGAGCTGACTTCGTGAGTCTATCCACAATCACCCATATGGAATCATACTTACGTCGAGAATGGAGTAAGCCTGTAATGAAGTCCATGTTAATTACTTCCCACTTCCAAGTTGGAATTTCTATAGCTTATAGCAATCCGCCCGGCTTTTGGTGCTCGATTTTCACTTGTTGATAGTTGGGACATTGAGCTACGAATTCTGCTATATCTTTCTTCATCCCATTCCACCAATATAAAGACTTAAGATCATGGTAAATTTTCATTGCTCCAGGGTGGACAGAATAACGAGAGCAATGGGCTTCTCTCAATATGTGGTGGCGTAAACCTGCCACATTAGGAACACATAATCTTCCTCGGCATCGGAGAACTCCATCTCCTGCAAGCTCAAATGATGGCTCCTCCTTATGAGGGAGTGTGTCTTTGTAATGCATTAGCATGGAATCTTCGTATTGTCGCTCTTTCACTTCCGCTACTAGCGACGAGACTACTGAATTTTGAATGGTAGTTCCCCTACTACCTGAGTCCACTACACGAACTCCTAGGCTAACTAACTGCTGGAGCTCACGAGCCATTTCTCTCTTTTCTGGTCGTACATCATACAAACTTCCCATAGATCTACGGCTAAGAGCATCAGCCACAACATTTGCCTTTCCGGGATGATATACGATATCAACATCATAATCTTTTAGCAATTCCAACCATCATCGTTGCCGCAAATTCAACTCTTTCTGCTTGAAGATATACTGAAGGCTCTTATGATATGTATAAATATCCACATGGACACCATACAAATAATGTCTCCACATTTTTAATGCATGAATCACTGCAGCCAATTCTAGATCATGGGTTGGATAATTTTTCTCATGTTTCCGTAATTACCTTAAAGCATACGCAATCACCTTACCATGTTGCATCAACACACAACCTAGCCCAATGCCTGAAGCATCACAATAACAACATATCCTTCCAATCCCTCTGGAAGTGTCAAGAATAGGGAAGAAGTCAATCTATCTTTTAACTCTTGGAAACTACGTTCACAAGCATCTGTCCATTGAAACTTTGCTGATTTCTGGGTCAACTTTGTGAGTGGTGCAGAAATGGAAGAAAAACCTTCAACAAATCTCCTATAATAACCTGCTAAGCCCAGAAAGCTATGAACCTCCGTAGGAGTTGTGGGCCTTGGCCAAGTCTTCACGGTCTCAATCTTTTGGCTATCTACCCGAATACCATCGGCTGGAACAATGTGCCCCAAAAATGTCACTGAGTTTAACGAAAACTCACACTTAGAAAATTTGGCGAATAGCTCTCGAGTTTGAAGAACTCTAAGGATAGTACGCAAATGTTCCGCATGTTCTGCCTCGGATCATAAATACACCAAGATATCATTGATGAATATAATCACAAATAGATCTAAGAAGGGCCTGGACACATTATTCATCAAATCCATAAATACTGCCGGTGCATTAGTTAGCCCAAATGACATTGCCCGGAACTCAAAATGGCCATTTCTTGTTCTAAAGGCTGTCTTAGGGATATCTTTCTCCCTAACTCTCACTTGATGATACCCGGACCTCAAATCTATCTTTGAAAACCATTTGGCACCTTGTAATTGGTCAACTAAGTCATCAATCCTCGAAAGAGGATATTTGTTCTTAATCATCACCTTATTCAATTGCTGATAGTCAATGCACATTCTCAAGGAGCCATCTTTCTTTTGGACAAACAATACAGGTGCTACCCACGGGGATGAACTATGCCTAATAAAGCCTTTCTCAAGCAAGTCTTTCAATTTCTCCTTCAACTCTTTCAATTCTGCGGGTCCCATTCTATAAGGAGGAGTTGATATAGGCTTAGTGTCTTGCAACACATCAATAGCAAAATCAATCTCCCGCTCAGGAGGGAGGCCTGGAAGCTCTTCCGGGAACACATCCGGAAATTCATTTACTACGGGAATTGACTGAAGAGTCGGCTGTTTAGCTTCTACATCTTGAACCCGCACTAGATGATAAATGCAACCTTTTGTGATCATTTTCCTTCCCTTTAGACAGGAAATAATCCTACCTTTTCGTGACGCATTATTCCCTTTCCATTCTAAAACTGGCTCTCCCGGAAATTGGAAACGAACCATTTTCATTCTACAATCAACATTGGCATATCAAGAAGCCAACCAATCCACACCCATAATAACATCAAAGTCTACCATTCTTAACTCATGCAAGTCCATCATAGTACGACGGTCACAAATCACAACTATGCAGTTTCTATATACTCGGCTAGCTATTACCGATTCACCAACGGGTGTAGACACCTCAAAAGGTTTGATCGACTCCAGTTCGACTCCAAATCGACCCGCAATATACGGAGTAGCATATGACAATGTGGAGCCCGGATCTATCAAAGCATATACATCATGAGAAAAGACCGATAATATACCTGTGACCACATCGGGAGAAGAGTCAAGATCTCGGCGTCCAACCAAAGCATAAATACGGTGCTGAGGACCGCTAGAACTAGGGACTCTCCCTCTGCCTCTACCATGGCCGACTGGCGCATGTGAACCTGGCCCCATAGGGCGTACAGATGATGAAGATCCGGCTACCAACCCTGAAGGCTGGGTCCTATCTCTACTATGAACTGAGGGGCAATCACGCATAATATGGCCTGGTTAACCACATGAATAGCAAACCTCTAAACCCAATCGGCATGCACCCCAATGTAACTTCCCATACTGGGAACATCGTGGCACATGTCGCCTAGCCTGACCCGAATCACCTCTGAACTGAGATCCCAAAAAGCTTTGACTCGGCCCGGAATGAGTGGATCTATCAAATCTCTGGCCCAAAAATCGTGGAGGCGCACTAGTCATAGAATGGCCTGAATGCCTAGAAAACTGCTGTCTGTGCCCACCTCTAAACTCACTCATTGGACCCGAAGATCTGGCCCTCTTGTTATGTCCCCTATCATGCTCACGCTGACTTCTTTGTTTTTGTAGGCTTTCTTCTAAATTTTGAGCATGGGCTTGAATGCGTGAAATATCCATGTTGTCCTGAAGGGACGCAGTCAAGAACCTATCCATAAAATGTGGCCCTAGGCCTTTCACAAATCGGTGCACTCGGTCACCCATATCCGCTACCATGGTCGAAGCATACCTAGCCAAAGAATTGAAGCGGAGACTATACTCTAGAGCACTCATGCTTCCTAGCCTCAAATTCAAGAACTTATCGGCTCTAACTCGCTGAACCTCTGGAGGCAAATAGTGTCGGAGGAAAGCATCAACAAATTCTTGCCATACCGGGGGAGGCACATTGGCTCCCCGTGAAGCCATCCAAACCGTGTACCAATGGATCGAGACATCCCTCAATATATAGGACGCTAACTCCACTGATTCGGTGTTCGAACCATGTATCAATCGAAGCGTCCTCAACATTCCATCAATAAAATTTTGAAGGTCCTAATCCGGCTTTAATCCAAATAATTTCAAAGGGTTCAAGCTAATGAAGTCACGGGCCCTTGCACTAACAGCCCTATCAACTTGCCCTGTACTTTGCCACTGAGTCTGAGCAGCAACCAATTAAGTAAGCAAATGAATGGCCTCTTTTACATCTTGGCCTGAAGCATCTGGTGGAGGTGCCGAAGGTGCTGGAGCTGGAGCTGAGGCTCCCTCGTGCTCGTCAAAAATAGGCACTGACTGGGAGGACTGAGATTGAGCCGCATTCTGGGACTCACTTTCCTCTACAACTGTTGGCGGTGCTCTTTCAGCCCGCTTTTCTGCCATTGTCTTGCCCTTTTGAACTGCCGTAGCCCTTCTCTTGACAGGCATCTCTGAAATACATAACACACGGTTAAGGAAAAGAAGTTCTTATATCATAGCTCTATCGCACGATCTTATAAAGAAAAAAGGTCAATAATTCTAAAAAATGCCCGCAGCCTCTTGTTTATAAGTGTTGCGCGTAACACACCCATAACCAATAATCTGTTGGACATGGCTCGTAGACACACCCTAGGATAGAACTGCTCTGATACCACTTTTGTCACGACCCAACTGGAGGGCCACGACGGGCACCCGGTGCTACCCCTACCTGGGCAGCCCTTATCATACATTTACCACTACATCTAGGTGAGGCACATATTAAATCATACATTATATCCATCAATCATACTAATCCCATTGGGCAATCAATACATTTATATCATCATTTGCAACTATGACCATATCACTGTACATAAGTAGATGAGGCTAACAAAATGATATCCAAAATATAGGCCGAGAAGGCCAAACATATCTAACCATATACACATGTCTACGAGCCTCTAAGGAGAGTATGTCATATCATATAGGCGGGACAGGACCCCGCTATGCCCATAAATATGTACACAAAAGAATCAATACCAAAAGCTATAGCTCCGAATAAAATGGAGCTCCGCTATGTAGTCCCTGAGAAATATAGCTAGGGATCAAGCCTGTTTCCCTGGCCACCTACGGGCATGACGCAGCGTCCACAAACAAAAGGACGTCAGTACGAAGAATGTACTGAGTATGTCAAGCATGATCAATATCAATATAGAAGCATAATAAGCAGCATAAGAAATAGCATAAGATGGGAGATAATCGTATCACGTCATAAGAACTTACTTGCTTTTCATAGGGACTTTCCATTTCTAATGCGACGTTGTGTACATACATCCGTATCCATATCCGTACTTGTTTACATTTGTATCCATAGTCGTATCCATACACATATCCTTATTCATATTCATATCATATACATATTCGTATTCGTATTCGTATCATATTCGTATTCATACTCATATCTATATCGTATACATATTCACATCATAAACATAGCATTTACATAGCATACCCGACCACGAAGGTCCAGTGTTTCACGTACCCGACCATGGCTAGGCTTGGTTATTACACATACCTGGCCAACCAAGGCTTCAGGGTTGCACATACCTGGCCCTACCACGGCTTCAGGGTTATCTGTACCCAACTGCAGAGGTGCGCGCGCGTTACATAAATATATACATTCTACCCGGCCTTAGAAGCTCTCCACAATAGTCATACATAGGCACATATACGTAATAGCTCATAACCATCTTTAGCATCATTACTATTATCATCGTCGTCATTATCGTTATCACTATTATCGTCGTTCGTTACATCTATCCTTATAGGATTACTCGTTATATGAGGAACTTGGTACGATCGTAACTCATCGAGAATCATGAGCTCAGTAGCTCTGAAGATAGAATCATTTGGAGGACATCATAGACTTATAGAAGATTTAGATGATTGGCCAAAGAACCATGCCTTATGAAAGAAGGGTTAGCCTTACATACCTTTCCGTTCAACTATTTTATCACTTGCACGTTCTCCTTCAATGCTCATGTTTCCACCTTCATTAGAGTTATACTATCATTAGAAATAGATAACTTAGCATACATGACTAAAGCTAGAGAAAACTAGACAGCATCTCCTTTGTTTATTCGACTTCGTCCATATCATATATCAACTCTGAAACGTCAATAATACATTCACAATATCATAACAATAGCCTTTATTCATCCACATTATCCATATCTCTCAATTCACTTCCAATTATCCATATCAATAGTCATAACACACAATTACATTCATTCATATACAATGTCTATTCCATGTTCTTAACATCATTTATAATATGTCCATATCACAACACATCAAGAATCATGACTCAATTCAAGCTATTACTCACAATGATACTATTCTCACATTCATGACCCATTTTTCTATATCCTTCTACAATCCAAGTGTTTCAACTTTCAAATACCTTAAACAACATGGAGATACTATAAAACTTACCTTAGACATTGTAGGAACAAGCTTTGGGTAGAAATACTTCACTTGAGCAAAAACCCTAGTTCATCTCCAATGAGATTCCTTGACTTGAATGATCTTTAATGAGTTTCTTACACTTGATTCACTTGGTTTGATGTTATTGATCACCAACATCTCTTGAATTCTTTTGGGAGAAGTGCAGAGATATGTTTTACAGAGAAGGGGTGTGAAAGGGAAATGAAATGAAATAAGATTTGGATCCCTCATTAATACACCATCTCTATCCCGACCAGTTTCTACGGAGCAACATACGGTCCGTATAAATTATACTGACCGTATGTCTGGCCGTAGATTTTATCCAGAGAGGGGTGTTATCCTGGGCTGATTATACGGTCCAACGTACGGTCCGTATGTTTTATACGGCTAGTATGTTTGGCCGTATAATCCCGAGTTTCCCGAAGTTCGTCCTCGTCGACTCGTTTGATCTCCAATCCATATGGAACCTTCTTAGCACTTGTTTATCACCTCATTGACAATCGAAGGGACATTATAACTCTTCTCCAAAGCATTATTGAATCCTCGTTAACTTGTTACTCGTAATCCCTTTTCGATACCTATCATATGCCTTGCCTTCTCTTGGCAAACTTTCTTCCCCTACCTCGAACGTCTTTGAAGTCTTAACTAGGGTCATCAAATGTCAGCCCTTACTTATTGAAATACCATATACTCGTGCTCTTCATTGGTCTATTCACTGTGCATCAATGGAAAATTTTCCGAGGTGTAACACACAGCGTCCAAAGAAAACGGACGTCAGTACGAACATTGTACTGAGTATGTAAGACATGAATGAAATGAACATAATAGAAGAATCATAAGACATAGGATGAAGATATAACCTGCGTGAGTTTTATGGGTTAATACATTTCATACATATACCGTATACATATCTATAGTCATAGTACATGTATCATCGTAGGGCATATGTCAGCGCATTATAGTCATCATCGTTAACCCGCATCCGGGTAACCATCATATGATGCCCACTAGTGGTAATCATGCCCGGCCCTCTAGGCTCGGTGTAAACATAGCAGCCCGCCTTAGCGGTGACATGCCCGTTCACTTAGGCACGGTGGAATCGTATGTAGCCCGCCTTCGCGGTGACATGCCCGGCTAACTAAGCGCGGTGGAATCGTATCGTCACATAATCAATCATAAACTTAACATTTTCATACATTGCATAGGTATATCATAAACTTACATTATTGTACATCTCATAGACATATCATGACTTAGCATCACTTTACATTTGTCATCAAAACATAGATTAGGACTTGAAGGCAACTATGGCTAGGTCGGGGTGACACAAGGTCGTGAACCCCCGATTATATTATGGAGTAATCATCAACATCATATCTCACCTTGGAGGAACTAACATTTTAAGGTGAGTGTACACAAGGAAAAGCATCAATGGGACCATAGATAGAATCTTTAGCTTCATAGACATCTTACTTTACTCTAGGATTCTTTATACCTAACTCATCATCACAATCATCTTGCTCGTCATATATCTTTTTTTCATCTCATACATATATAGCTCATTACATTCATGGACTCATAGTTCCTCTATTTAGGATGATTATGGAAAATTTAGAAGATTCATATCATAGGAGTAGTGCCTTAGAAAGAAGGGACTAGCCTTACATACCTCTTTCGTTTAACTGTTTTATCGCTTGATCGTTCTCCTTCGATGCTCGCGTTTCTACCTTCAAGAGGATTCACATCAACATTAGTTAATCAATTACAAGAACGTGTTACTATTTCTAGGGAAAGCATTTCCTTTGTTTCTACTACTTTCTCCATATCATATATCAACTCCCAAACATCCATAACAACATTCACAATATAATAGGCAACAATCATCATTCACCTACATTATCCGCATTTCACAATTTGACTTCAATTTCTCCAAAATTGTGGTTATAGTTCACTATCGTGTTTTCTCACATGTGATACTTACCCCCATGTTATAAATGTCATTTATAGCGTACTTAATATCACAATATATCAATATTCATAATTCACCCCAAACTACTATTTAAAAATGATACTATTCCACATTTATGACCCATTTTCTATGTCCTTCTTCAATCCAAGTGTTTTAACTTTTCAACACCTTAAACAACATGGAATGATTATAAAACTCACCTTATATAATGGAAGAATAAGCTTTGAGTGGGAATTCTCTTCTTGCACCAAAACCCTAGCTCACTTCCCTTGGGAGTTTTTGGCTTAGATGAACTTTAATAGGTTTCATACACTTGATTTTGTGGGTTTGATGAAGTTGATCATGGATTTCTCTTGGATTGTTATGGTTTAAGAGTGGAGAGAATTCTGGAGTGTTCTTGAGGTGTGGAGAGTGGAAAATGAAATGAATTAAAGAGAGAGAGAGAGTCTTTATATTAACTTAAAAATTTGTCCCGACCTAAACATACGGACCAACATACGGTCCGTATATTTTATACTGACCGTATGTCTGGACCGTATGTTTTGTCCAGTGAAGACCATCATTCTGGGCAGAACATACGGCTGGACATACGGTCCGTATGTTTTATACGGCCAGTATGTTTGGCCGTATAATGCCCAGCTTTCCGAAGTTCGTTCTCGATGACTCGTTTGATCTCCAATACTTATGGAACCTTCTTGGCACATGTTTAATACTTCATTCTCAATCTAAACATCCCTATAACCTGTCCTCAAGGCCTTACCAAACAATCTTTAACGAAATAATTTACGAAACCTTTCCTAATTCCCACTTATACTCCACTTGTCTTTATCAATCCATATTTCATCAATTCATATAACTTCAAAATCTTAACGTATGCATTCTAAGACCACTAAATATCCATCTTATACTCTTAAGAACTTCCTGTTACCCTTAAGCTCGCATTGATTTATTCACTACATGACGACATGAAATTTTCAAGGTGTAACAGTATGGTTCCGCAATTACGATACTAATCTAGTGGTCTAATAAAAATACCATTTAGAGCTAATTGTACTGGTTGGACACACCATCTAGCTACGTGGTTCTGGTTGCAATGCATTTTCAAATTATTTTCGTGCTTAGTTGGCCCTTGGATGCTTAGCTCGTTCTGGATACTCAAAAATGACTTCTAATCCAACCTTAAGTCACATTTCACCTCTTTTTGCATCAAATGCTTCGCATAGAATCATCACTTAATGTGAATAAACACACATATCAAGTATAAGGTTGTCTGAATACATTTAAAATACAAGTAAAGAGTAAAAAAGTGAGACGTAATGTATCTAACAATATGTTCTTCTAGATGCCGGTTAATATTTCACTCACCCTTCAAAGGATTTGAGGAAAGAAGAAACTTGAAAGCCTTTGATTGAACAATATTAGAGGAAATAATTAGCCATTTTAAAATGAAGTTTTCACTAAAAGAAAAGAAATAATATTTGACCATTTATTTAACCATTCATTTATTTTATGATATGGCTCTTGAGTAAATTAATGGGCCATCAATAATTATTAGTGTAACTTTAATTGAAACTAAATTGGTAATTGGAAAACTTTTTGGAACCATAGAACGCCGAATGCTTAGTTATTTGTGGATCTTAACTAGCGAGGAATAAAAATTGGGATATAATTTAATTGAAATGGTAAATACCACGCAGTATATTGCTAAAGCTATTCATTTATTATTTGAGTAGAATCATCATGCTACAGAGTGAGTGATGGTTAGATTGTGCATAATACATGATGACAGATGGAATCATGAAGAAATATTCTGGAGATGTGGTCATTCATATACTTTTGAGGCTTCCGGTGAAATTTCTCTTGCGATTCAAATGTGTCTCCAAAACTTTTTTCACTCTCATACAATCTTCAACTTTCATCAATCTTCATCTCAACCACACAACAACTTCGACAAATGATAACATTCTCTTGAAGCGCTCCTTTAAAGAAGATATTGAAATATATAAAGCTATATTTTCTTTTCTTTCTAGTGATTGTGAAGATTACATGAAATTCTTTTATCCAGATCTAGTTGTGCCATATATGACAAATCGTTTGAGTATTACCAGTGATAAACTTATCGGTCCTAGCCATGGTTTGATTGCTCTGATGGATCCAATTACCACCATCTTGTTCAATCCATCTACTAGAAATTATAGACTGCTGCCGTCGAGCCCTTTTGATGTTCCAAAGGGATTTTATCGATCCATTGAAAGTGGCGGGTTTGGTTTAGACTCTGTAGTTAATGATTTCAAAGTTTTTAGAATTTCTCAAGTTTACACGGAAGATCATTTCGGGTACCCTGAAAAGGGAGAGAAAAAGGTCGAGGTTTATGAATTGGGTATTGATATTTGGAGAGAATTGGATCATGTTGATCAACAGTTGCCCAAGTTATTCTGGTTGACTTCTTCGATATTTTATAAGGAAGCTTACCATTGGATTACATCTTCAAGAGAATTTAAATCAATAATTCTTTGTTTTGATATGAGCACCGAAATATTTCGCAATATGGAACCCCCTAATACTTGTGAATTTTCAAGTGGAACACTTCATAGCCTCCTCATCTTGACTGAGTCTCTATGCTTGACTTGTTACCCCTGTCTAGGGCCCATGATTGATCCAGCAAACATTTTGATGGAAATTTGGATAATGAAAGATTATAATGTTTATGAATCTTGGATTAAGAAATACACAATTAGAGGTCTTCCTACTGAATCTCCGTTAGCAATATGGAAGGACTGTTTATTGTTTTTCCAAAGCAAAAGTGGATATTTGATGTTGTATGATCTTAACTCCGATGAAATCAAGGAATTGAATTTTCATGGTTGTCTGAAAAGTATGCGAGTTATAATTTACAAAGGAAGCATGACTCCGATTCCAAAAGGAGGCCAAAGTAGTACACAAGTTCAAAACTTTTAGGAATGATTTAACTCTCTCAACTTTAGCTTGATAGGATCTTTCATTATGAAGATCTAAATATTTTATTTATGGCAATTGAATGCCTTTCAAAATATTATGTCATTTTGCTGGAAATTCAGTAAGATAGAGCTTTCCTTTTAGCTCAGTTTGTATTCTTTTATTTGTTGAGTTTGCATTTTGTACTCTCCTTAAATATACAGTTTACATAGGGTTGTCACATTACGTATATTGCTTTCTCAGGTATAATAATATTGTATATTTGGATACGTAGCATAATAATTTCCAAAACTGTAGCAAAACTGTTTACTTTTAAAATTTCCCAAAATAGATAAATATTATTTTCACGACTCGGTGGGAAAACTCACCAACGACTCAGCACTAGTCGCAATAAACGGATCTACATCTCGCAACGTCTTTAATAACATCAAGGCATAAATATTAGAAAGTATTTATATTATTAAGTTATTATTATCAAATATACTTTGAAAATTTAACTTTGATTATTAGTACACGAATAGGTTTTTCAAATGATATGTAATGATAGGGATAACTTGAAAAAGAACAATTAATTTTCACTTAATTTGATAAAATGGACCAGTAGAAAATCTAAGGGAGCATATATATATATATATATATATATATATATATATATATATATATATATTGGTCCAAAAGAAAGTACTTTATATATGTTACCTTGTCAAAAAACACATGCAGGGCAAAATTCCTGACTGCCCATTTATTATATTTTGGCTATTATCTAAAATATAGCTAAGGAAGGAGAGTGACTAAAAGAGTTGTTACAAAAATGGATTGTTGGGGTTGTTTCCCCTGTCAAATAGTGTTCTTTATTGTGATGTCTGGTTGTTTTAGTGTCGTCGTGGCAATCAGTCTAGATGTGGTGTTGTCTGACTAATCAGCTGAGAAAGCTATGTCACACCACAAAACAGACGAACCGGCACCATGTGTCTTAGTTTTGACAGAGTGAACCAACCTTACATGACTTATGAACATGATACTGTATACGGTAAAAATCAAACTTATGCTAGACCGGTGAGATGGGGAATCGAGGGAAGAAATAAACAAGTACGAGCATGAAGACTTTCTTTCGGACCGGAAGTATCGCACTAGATGTGGATGATCAAAAGAAAGCGAAGGAAATCATTTGGTCCGGTTTCTCCATAGCCGAGTTGATCGTGGCCGTTAGTCTGGTTGATCGTGGCCGTTGGTCTGGGTGATCGTGGTCGTTGGTCCGGGTGATTAGTTACACAATTGCCACGCGTCAAGACCGTTCTGCCACATTGTACTGTCAATCGTACAGGTGTCAGACCGTACGACCCAACCTTATCCTTTTAGGATTTTCTTCATTCAAAAGGGCTTTATGTTGTATAAGGCCCATAAGGCAATACTATAAATAGGAGGCATTCCCCTACTTTCAAGGGTTGACTTTTTCAGATCTAGAACATTGTAATAGCAAAATATATAAAATATCTCCCTCTCTTTCTCTGTTATTGGTCCAGATTTGTGTGTTCTTTAGCTTTATTCATCCAATACTTAAATATTATTTAATACATATACTTAGTGTAAAGCAGCGATTTCGATTCACTTGTTCACAGCAAATCTATATACATTTTCTTCCAACCAAATAGATTAAAGCGCATCCACATATCCTATACCTCACTTACAAATTCAATTGATTACTTAAATTCGGGGTAAACAGTTTGGCGCCCACCGTGGGGCTAGGATAATAGTGGTCTTTGATCTTGGTTTCTATCTATTACCCGTTAGGATCGAAAAAACCTTTTGTTCGTCTCTGTGAAAACGGACCAAATGGCAAACAGTGGAAAATCTGGTCACGTCAACAACAACGAGATTGTGGCCGAAAATGAAGACAGTGGGCCACGGGGATTACCAGCAAATCCCGTCAACCCAAAACACCGTGAATCAAGAGAATACCGCCCCGCCGGCCACCGATCCTTTAAATATTCACAATTCAATTACTTTGTCCCGGACACAAAGCCGGAAAGTGCCGGAGGCCCCGGATGATAATATTGACTTACGTTTAATTTTTGAAATGTTGCAAGAACAGAGGGCAGCTATTGCCGAACAAGGAGTCGCAATAGGCCAGTTGCAAAGAAAAAATGATAAAACGACCCCGGAAAGGACGAAAGGTGTTGCCGAACCCAGAAGGGACAAGACGCGAATGGTCGAGAGTAATGGGTCTGGAGCTAGTTCATCCACCGAAGTTCTGAGAATGCTCGAAACATTGGCGAAGCGGGTAGACTCGACTGAGAAGAGGGTGGTGTTATATCCCGCATTTTGTACATTCGCATAATTCAAGACAATTGCAAGAAGTTAAGGACAAGGCTATATTTTGATCTTGTTTAATACACGAGTTTTTTATGAAAATTTTTGAAGTGGAAATATTAAGAAAGGCTAGGGGTAAAAAGGGAAATTCACAAGGTGGCTCATGGAAACATTAAGGAAAGTTTGGGGTTAAGAGTGATTTATGAAAACTTTAAATTCTTGAAATAATAGGCCAAGTGGGCTGTGTAAATGGAGTGGGCTTAGGCCCACATGGAAGCTTAATAAATAAGACAAAAGATGGCTAATTCATCATTTTTTTATCATCTTCACTTAGAAATTTCAAGAAGCTTGGAGAAAACAAAAGGCAGGCTATTCGGCCAAGGACCTAGCCGAGCAAGACCTTGGGAAAAAAATGGATCAAAAATTATTTTCTTCTAGCTAAGCAACCAATTGGAAGGTCCCTAGCAAAGTTAAGTAGTCATTGGAGCAAGTAAAACATCTATTCTTGCAAGCTACAAATCCTAGCCAAGTGAGAAGTTAAGGGAAAAAGGTAAGGTTTAATCCTCTTTTCATGTGTTATGGATGGTTTGTACTTGTTGTAGTATGTAGAAATGGATGGAATTTATGAAAATATGGATGTTGTGTTGTGACTGTGCATGTCTAGGTGTTGTGTAGAAGTGACGAATTAATTTTACTTAGTAATTTGGTTGTTATCATGAATTCTATGATAAAAATGAGAGTCTAATGGTTCAAGTTGAAGTTGAAATTGTTGTGGGCTGTTTTAGAAGCCAATGAGATTTGAATGTAGCTTCTTGTATTTATGGAAAATAATGTTGTTAGTGTGTGAATTGTTGGTGTAGTTCATGAATTTGAAAGGAGGAAATGTGTTGTTATTGTCCTTGTTGCATTTGGAAGGTTTCGGGTGGAGTGGCATATTGGTTAGATTCTTTTGAATATTGTGCGGAGTGTTTAAAGTGTTTTTAAGTCTTGTTTGAATGGTTTTGGATTAGAACTTAAATGAGTGAGCATTGGTGTTGGCTTGATCGTATGTGGTTGGTTTGAATGGAAAAGGGAATGTTGTCGAATTGTGTAGAAAAGACTACTAGTATTAGAATGCATTTTGAATTAATTGTTGAAGTTGGAAATATGATTGTTGGTATTATTGTTGATAATTTGGCCGAGTTGAATTCTTGGATTGTTGATTGATAATTTGGCCGAGTTAGATTCTCGGGGATGGTTGTATTTACAGGGGAAATGCTGCCGAAATTTCTGTAGACAAAGTGTTAGTTTAGGATGAGATTTTTGGACTTCTATAGCTAATGTTTGTTATTCACTAACATTGTTGTAGATTTTGGAAAGGCCAAGACTTAGGTTTGGATTAGCTAAGGAAGCAGACAAGGTATGTAAGGCTTACCCTTTCCTTCTTTTGGCATGATCCTTATGAAACTAACAGACGACGTATATATATGATTCCAAAGAAACTCCTATTCTTAGAGCCACTTGGATGGCTAATATTCTTGATTCCTATGAGCTATTTCATATGGTTTTGATACATATCTATGATTCTGAAGCTCTATTTGATATGTTTTCGAATTTTTCTATGATTCTTATTCACTTCTTGACATGAGTACGCTCGGTATGGTTGAGCTTATTGTATGGTTGAATAACGAGTAAAGCATAAAAAGTTCATGTCCCTAAAAGGGGTTCTATAAGTATTAATGTCTCTAACTTTTGTATACAGTCTTGGATTGCTTTGGAAACGCTCGCAGAGGTTCTGTGGTAAAAGTGTACATAACTTTCTATACCGGATTGACTTGAAACGTGTTTATGATCCTCAAGTGTCGATTTGTGTACTTATCTATCGAGTCTTGATTTGTGTGCATATAGTTTCTCACTACTCTGCTCGTGCATGCCTCAATATGTCTTTCACCGAGTCCCGGGCCGGGTATGTTATCGTGCGCACTCCACTGCATTGTTCACCGAGTCCCTCATTAGAGGGCCGGGTACGGTATATGTATATGTGATGACATGATGGGAAGATGATATGTTATGGCGGCCAGGAGGGCATATGATGACTTCATTCACCGAGTCCCTCACTAGAGGGCCGGGTACGGTATGTATATGATATATGATGTTCACATGCATGATTTTATCCACCGAGTCCCTTAATGGGCCGGGTACGACATGATTTCACTCACCGAGTCCCTCACTAGAGGGCCGGGTACAGTATATATGTATATATATGTATGCATGATGATATGATAGTATGATGACATGATTTTATCCACCGACTCCCATAACGGGCCCGGTACGGTATGTGATAATGATATGCATGATTATGTTTTAAAGGCAAGAGTTTTGGTACTCTCAACATTGTACTAATTTCTGTACTCCTCATATCAGTTATGATTCTTTTTACTGTGATTCCTGCCTTACATGCTCAGTACATTTTTCGTACTGACCCCCTTTCTTCGGGGGCTGCGTTTCATGCCGCGCAGGTACACCCAGATGACTAGAAGACTTTGCTAGAAGATGTTCCAGCAGGATTGGCGAGCTCCACTTCCTTCTTGAGTGTTGCCGAGTTAGAGTTATATGTTATGATTTCTGATTGATGTTAGAGACTTTGTAGACAGAGTCGTGGGTATAGAATGTCAGTCTTGTAAGCGGCTCCACCAGCCGATGTGTCGTTATGTATTATGTTACAGATTCCTTATGATTACAGATTCTACTTGATTTGAGCACAATGGAAAGAAAGTTTCTGAAAGCCTTACTATGTATTTCATGCTTATTTGATTTAAAAGTCCAAGGAGACTATGTGTGTACTAAGAGTCAGAGGGTTCGCTCGGCCTTAAGTAAGGGTCGGGTGCCCATCACACCCTAGCGAGATTAGGGTGTGACGGGTGGAAACATATAACTCTCGGGTGGACCTGATCCCGGGGGCTCCACTATTCTGAAAGGACCGGATTCGAAGAGGTACATTCAGAGGCCTTTTCCTCCGAGTGCGGCTCCGAAATTGATCCCGAAGAGGTTCAAAATGCCAGATATGCAGAAATATGACGGCACAACGGACCCTTCGGAACACGTGACTTCATACACTTGTGCCATAAAAGGCAATGATGTTGAAGAGGATGAAATTGAATTCGTGTTGTTGAAAAAGTTTGGGGAAACTCTGTCAAAGGGAGCATTGATGTTATATCCCGTATTTTTGTACATTGGGCTAATCGCGACAACTTAAGGACAAGACTATTTTGGGATACGAGGTAGAGACTCGTAACCTCCGATTTTGTTTTAATGCACAAGTTGCTTATAAATTTTATTTGGTATAGAAATATTAATGGAGATTAGGGATTAATTAACCATGATTAGATTATTAAGTGGGATTAAAAACTTAATTACTTCACTAATTGGCCATTAGTGGCCGTGTGGGCCCCACCCATGGCATGGCCAAATTTGATTGGCTCAAGCCATGAGTGGGACATGTGTCCAACACTTAGGAATCATATAAATACCAAATTAATGGCTAAGGGAGCCATTTTATCATCTTCAACTAAAATAGAAAACCTAGAGATAGAAAGGGAGGCTCTCGGCCATGGATGAGCTTGGTAAGCTCACAAGTTCTTGATCCAAAACAATTTTTCCAAGGTGTTCTAGCTAAATTGGAAGGGAAATTGTGACGTGAAAGTGTTCATTAAGGCAACAAGAACAAGTATTGTTTCAATTCACAAATCCTAGCCAAGTTGAGAAGTCAAGTGTTAAGGTAAGGTTAGTCTTCTTTTACATGTATTAAGGGTGGTTTGAACGTGTTGTAGTTTGTAGAAATGGATGAAATTCATGGAATTATATGTGTTGGTATTGAGGCCGTGTAGGGGCTATTTTGTGTAGGAAGTGGTAAACAAATTTTACTAAGTATTTGGTTGATGTTGTTATGAATTTTATGATGTGAATAAAGGTATTTAGTGGTTCAAGTTGGAGTTGTAATTGTTGTGGACTGTTGTAGAAGTTAATATGGTGTTAATATAGTTTCTTGCGTTTATGTCGATAATGTTGTTAACGTGTGGTTGTTGATATAGTTCATGAATTTGAATGAACAAAAGGTGTTGTTGTTGTTCTTGTCGAACTTGGAAGATTATATGTTGTATTGCGTGTTAGTTGGGCTATTTTGGAGTGTTGTACGGGCTGTCTGGAGTGTCCTCAAGTCATGTTTGAATAGTCTCGGGTTGATACTTGAATGCATGACTAGTGATGTTGGCTTGGTTGTATGTAGTGGTTTGAAAATGAGCGAATCGTCGTCTAATTGTCTAGAAAGGAGTTATTAATGTTAGAATACGTTTTGAATCTCCCCGTAGCTTAACCGTAGTTCTTGACGTCTTAATATAGGTTGAAGTGCTATTGGGCAGCGTATACGTGTTGCGTTGCGAATAAACGCTAAAGGTATGTAAAGCTTATCCCTTCTTTCTTTTGGCATGTCCTAGATGTAAGTAATGTACGATATGAGCTTTGGGGTAATTCTATTCACCAATTCCGAGCATGATATATGATTCTTATTCGTTTCTTGATGTTAGAACTCTCAGGATAGTCGAGCTATTGCCGTCGAGTCTTTTATATGATTGGCTAGTATATGATGTGTAAAAGTTCCTATTCTTAAAGGATTCTATAATGAATAACGTCCTTAAATTTCATAAGTTGTCTCGTATTGATTTGATACATGTCTACGATCCCTAAGACTTTCCTTTATGTAGTTCTTAATGACATTTAGAGAGAACTTAATATGGCTATTATCCTGATACTCGAGAGCTGATTAGTCTACTTATCTATTGAGTCTCAAAAGATGATTTATATGTATATGGTTACTCACTACTCTACTCGTGCATACTGTTGTTACATCATTCACCGAGTCCCGGGCCGGGTATGTTATCGTGCACAGTGTCACTGCATTATTCACCGATTCCCTTACTAAAGGGCCGGGTACGGTATACGATGATATGATATATGATTATGGCACCGAGTCCCATGATGGGCCGGGTACGGTATACGTGTACATGACTTTATTCACCGAGTCCCTCACTAGAGGGCCGGGTACGGTATATGTATATGATGATATGATAGTATGCTGACATGATGACATGATTTTATCCACCGAGTCCCATAATGGGCCGGGTACGGTATATGATAATGATATTCATGATTTTGTTTCGTAAGGCACAGGTACAGTGATTTCTTGATTATCATACTTGTCCCCTGGAATCTCTGCTTCAGTTATGATCTTTCTTATTGTATTTCATGCTTTATATACTCAGTACATATCTCATACTGACCCCCCCCCCCCCTTTCTTCGGGGGGCTGCGTTTCATGCCCGCAGGTACAGACGCTCGCTTTGGTGACCCGCCAGCTTAGGATTCCTATTCCGCTATCTTGGAGTGCTCCCTTGTTTCCGGAGCCCAGATTTTGGTACAGAACCTTTTGTTGTATATATGTGTTCTGTCCAGGGGTACGGCGGGGCCCTGTCCCGTCATATGCTACTGTTGTTACTCTTAGAGGTCTGTAGACATGTGTGTGGGTTATATGTATATATGTTGTACAGCTGTGTTAGTATGACTTATGTTTTGGGACGTTCCCACTCGTAGTGGAAGCCTCGTCGGCTAGCGTATATGTATATGTTTTGGGATGTTGTGTGTAGTGGCAGCCTTGCCGGCTTGCGTATATATATAGTTGGGACGTTCCCACATGCTGTGACAGCCTTGTCGGCTCATATACTGTGTTATCTGTTGATAGTTGTGACTCCTCAGGAGACAGGTTGCTTATATATATATATATATATATATATATATATATATATATATATATATATTTGTGCGATAGTTCTGAGACTATGTGTTGGTCCTATGGGTTTCATATTATGTTTGGTTGTGGATTGATCATATATCTAACAGGGGCGTATACGAGTGTCCAACTCGGGCACCAGTCACGGCCTACGGGGTTGGGCCGTGACAATTGACTTGGTACGATCATCTGCCCGAGCATTCAATCACTTCTTTCGAAATGCTCACCGATGCGTTTATAAAAGCTCATGCCGGTGCCAAAAAGGTGCAGGCCCGTAAGGCGGACATTTTTCGTATAGCCCAAAGGGATGACGAGTTATTGGGTGAATTTTTCAACCGATTCCAAAGGGAACGAATGGAGCTCCCTCCGGTTCCGGAGGAATGGGCTGCACAAGCTTTCACCAAAGGGCTCAATCCTCGGAGCTCGACGGCCTCGTTCAAACTAAAGGAAAACTTGCTGGAATACGAGGCTGTGACCTAGGCAGATGTCCATAACAGATATGAATCAAAGATTCGGGTAGAGGATGACCAACTAGAGCTCCCCCGGGGCCCGGGAATATCAACAAAAGCTCCGACAAATCGCGAAAAAATTATGAGCCGGAGTCCAGACCATCGAGGGAAAGGTATCAACCATACTCTCATTCGGAAAGGCCAAGCTTCAGGTTGGAGAAATCTAAGGTTGGCCCGAGTCAATTCTCCGATCGAGGTGATAAAAGGGTCGAGCGCCTGTCGAACAGTCGAGGTCTCTCATTTAGGAGCGATGCCGAAAGCTCGGCCAGTAACAAAGACTTGCCGAGGATATCAGAGTACAACTTCAACGTCAACACTTTGGACCTCGTATCGACTATTGGCCGTATCGCAGATGCAAGATGGTCGAGACCACTAAGGTCAGACCCGGGCCAATGGGACCCGAGCGTGATGTGTGAATATCATTGAACCCATGGACACAGAACTGAGGACTGTCACCAGCTAAGAGAGGAGGTGGCTCGGTTACTGAAGAATGGCCATCTCCTAGAATTGCTAAGTGAACGAGCTAAAGGTCACTACAAGGAAAGGGAATCTCATAAACGGGCCGAACCAGTAGAACCTCAACATATAATCAACATGATAATCGGGGGTACCGATACCCCACGAGGCCTGGTGATAAAACGGACGAAGGTTTCTATTGTGCGTGAGAAGCGCAGCTGGGATTACTTACCCGAAGGTTCCATCTCTTTCAACAACGAGGATGCAGAAGGCATCATTCAACCACACAATGATGCATTAGTAATCTCTATACTTATTTTTAAATCACAAGTTAAACGTATTTTGATTGACCCAGGTAGCTCGGCCAACATCATCCGGTGGAGAGTGGTCGAATAGCTAAGGCTACTCGATCAGATTGTTCCAGTAGCCCGGGTGCTCAGCGGGTTCAACATGGCGAGCGAAACCACGAAGGGGGAGATCTCTTTGTCGGTCAACATTGATGGCACTATCCAGCAAACGGTGTTCTATGTAATCAAAGGAGATATGAAGTATAATACATTGCTGGGTAGACCTTGGATACGTAGCATGAGGGCCGTGCCATCAACATTACATCAGTTGCTGAAATTCCCGGCCCCGGAGGGGATAAAAACTATCTGAGGTGAACAACCCGCTGCAAGGGAGATGTTTGCGGTCGAGGAAGTGACACATCTTCCCAAAAAATCGGATCAAAAGGAAGATGATTAAACCGG
This sequence comes from Lycium barbarum, assembly GCF_019175385.1. NCBI lineage: Eukaryota > Viridiplantae > Streptophyta > Magnoliopsida > Solanales > Solanaceae > Lycium > Lycium barbarum. The sequence continues at coordinate 79,982,504 of NC_083338.1, forward strand.
GGGCAAGGACACCAAATAGCAACTAAAGTACACGGGTTCGACAACGGAGCAGAAGGGGTTGGATCCAGGGTATGAAGAGGATGATTTCGGTGTACGCAGATCATTCGTCTTGCCGGATGACTCGGATGCAACCAAGTCAACAGTAGAAGAGTTGGAGAAAATAACCTTGTTCGAATATCTACCGGACAGAAAGGTATACCTTGGCACGGGGTTAACCTCGGAGCTCAGGAACAAGTTAATTAAATTTCTTCGAGCTAATGCTGATTGCTTCGCATGGTCCCATATAGATATGACAGGTGTGCCACCAGAATTAACAACTCACAAGCTCAGCCTAGACGGGAGGTTTCCCCCAGTGAAGCAGAAGGGAAAGCCTATGGCAGAGGCAAAACACGCCTTCGTAAAGGATGAGGTAATGAAGCTTTTGAAAATAGGCTCTATCCGGGAGGTAAAGTACCCGGACTGGCTAGCCAATGTAGTAGTGGTGCCGAAAAAAGGTAATAAATTTCGAATGTGCGTTGATTATAAGGATCTAAACAAAGCATGCCCGAAGGATTCATTTCCGTTGCCTCACATCGATAGAATGATCGATGCGACGGCCGGGCATGAGATGTTAAGTTTTCTCGATGCTTACTCCGGGTATAACCAAATCCGGATGTATCCAGAGGATCAAGAGAAAACATCCTTTATTACCCGGTACGGGACTTACTGTTACAATGTCATGCCTTTTGGATTAAAAAATACCAGTGCAACTTACCAACGCCTAGTTAATGGAATGTTCGAAGAACAAATAGGGAAAACAATAGAGGTTTATATTGATGACATAGTGGTCAAGTCCCTAGAAACAGAGGACCATTTAAAGCATTTGCAGGAAACCTTCGACATACTCTGCAAGTACAACATGAAGCTTAACCCGGAAAAATGTGCCCGCAAGTACAACATAAAGCTTAACCCGAAAAAATGTGCCCTCGGTGTCCGGTCTGGTAAATTTTTGGGTTTCATGGAGTCAAATCGGGGGATTGAAATCAACCGGAATAAGATCAAAGCCATCAAGGATATTGAGGTGGTGAATAACGTCAAAGGAGTGCAGAGGCTCACCGAAAGGATAGCGGCGCTGATTCGTTTCATATCGAGGTCCTCGGATAAAAGTCACCGCTTTTTCTCCTTACTAAGGAAGAAGAACGACTTTGTCTGGACACCAGAGTGTCAAAGAGCTTTGCAAGAATTGAAAAGGTACTTGTCCAGCCCGCCGCTACTGCACACACCGAAAGCGGACGAGAAGCTTTCTCTCTACCTTGCCATCTCCGAAGTAGCGGTAAGTGGTGTTTTGGTCCGAGAAGAATCAGGTACGCAATTCCTTATATATTATGTGAGTAGAACTTTAAGGGAAGCGGAGACCCGTTATCCCCACTTGGAAAAGTTGGCATTGGCATTGGTAAGTGTTTCTAGAAAGCTCAAGTCTTACTTTCAATGCTATCTGATATGTGTAGTAACTACTTACCCGCTAAAGAACATCATGCATAAACCGAAATTATCGGGTAGACTAACTAAATAGGCCGTAGAGATTAGCGGATATGACATCGAATACAAGCCTCGGACGGCCATCAAGTCCCAGATCTTGGCCAATTTTGTGGCAGACTTCACCCCGGCTATGGTCCCCGAGGTTGAGAAAGAACTTCTGCTAACCTCGAGGAAAGCTTTGGGTATTTGGTCGCTACACACGGACGGAACCTCGAACCTCAAAGGTTCCGGGCTAGGAATCGTCCTTAGAACCCCCGCCGGGGATGCCGTTCGACAATCCATTAGAACTGTTCAATTGACTAACAATGAAGCCGAGTATGAGGCTATGATTGCAGGTTTGGAATTAGCTCGGAGTATGGGGGCCGAAATAATTTAAGCAAAGTACGACTTTCTCTTGGTCGTTAACCAGGTGAATGGCGTCTTCGAGGTCAAGGATGAACGGATGCAAAGGTATCTGGAAAAAATCCAAGTGATATTACACCAGTTTAAAGAATGGACCATGCAGCATGTACCCAGGGAGCAGAACAGCGAAGCCGATGCATTGGCCAATTTGGGATCTTCAGTCGAAGGGGAAGAAATCAACCCTGGGACTATGGTGCACTTGATGAATTCAGCGATAGAAAACGGGCATGCTGAAATAAACACAATGGGTTTAACTTGGGATTGGCGCAACAAGTACATCGACTACTTGCAAGATGGAAAGATCCCGAGTGACCCAAAAGATTCACAGTCACTAAGGACAAAAGCAGCGCGGTTCTGCTTGGTAGATGGTCAATTGTATCGACGGTATTTCTTCGGACCCCTGCCCAAGTGTTTAGGTCCCGGAGAAACGGAGTATGTGATGAGAGAAGTACACGAGAGGACCTGCGGCAATCACTCCGGTGCTGAAGCTTTGGTCCGAAAAATTATCAGAGCCGGTTACTACTGGAACCAGATGGAGGAAGATTCGAAGCATTTTGTCCGAAAATGTGACGGGTGTAAAAGACATGCCCCGATGATTCATCAGCCCGGGGAGTTGCTATATTCGGTGATGTCACCGTGGCCCTTCATGAAGTGGGGAATGGACATTGTTGGTCCATTACCATGGGCACCAGGTAAAGCCTGTTTTATTTTGTTTATGACTAACTATTCCTCCAAATGGGTTAAAGCTCAGGCCTTCGAAAGAATTAGAGAGAAGGAAGTTATTGACTTTATATGGGACCACATTATTTGTCGTTTCGGCATCCCGGCCGAGATAACTTGTGATAATGGTCCTCAGTTCCTTGGCGGCAAAGTCAATGATATCCTCGAAGGGTTGAAGATCAAGAAAATCGTATCAACTCCATATCACCCATGTACGAACGGACAGGCGGAATCCACGAATAAAACAATAATTAAAAATCTGAGGAAAAGACTTGAAATGTCAAAGCATCACTGGAGGGAAGTACTACCGGAGGTATTGTGGCTTACAGAACCACATCAAAATCAAGCACGGGAGAAACACCTTTCTCGTTGGTCTACGGGGCTGAAGCCCTCATTCCCGTAGAAGTTGGTGAACCGAGTCTCCGATTCAGGTACACCACCGAGGAGTCAAACGAGGAGGCCATGGCCGTAAAACTCGATCTCACGGACGAACTTCTCAAAAACACATTGGTCCGTATCGCAGCCCAGAAGTAGAGAATGGAAAGGTACTACAACCGGAGGGCCAATGTTTGACATTTCTGAGATGGGGACTTGGTGCTTCGGAAATTTACCTTGAACACCAAGAATCCCAATGATGGAAAACTGGGTCCGAATTGGGAAGGGCCGTACAACATAACCGAGGTAACTAGCAAAGGATCGTATCAGCTGGAATCCATGGACGGGCAACGGTTGCGCAATAACTGGAATGTGGCTCATTTGAAGAGCTACTACTGCTAAGGTATGGATACTTTGTGTTTTTTAGGTGCCAAGAAGTCGAGTACCGGATAAAGTTAGGTGCTAGGTCTGAAAACACGCGTTGCACTCTTTTCCTTAGTACGGTTTTGTCCCAAAATGGGTTTTCCGACAAGGGTTTTAGTGAGACAACACGTACAACGTGTTACTTGATAAAGACGAGGACAAGCGCCCGGAAACTCGGGGCCACACCCTATGAGTGGGGACTTGATAGTGCTTACCTGATCTTGCAGCTCGGATATGCACAAGGGGACTACTATACCCACATCAAGGATTACCCTGGTTAGTCAAAAATGGAGGAGCTCAACAAACCAAAATCGGACCTCCTATATTAGGTTCCGATGTAAGGACCAAACGATCAGAATGAATCGTGTCCACTTAGTATTTGCTACGGCAAAACCAAAACCGGACCTTCTGTATTAGGTTTCGATATAAGGACCAAACGATCAGAATGAATCGTGTCCACTTAGTATTTGTTGTGGAAAAAACAGAAGGAAACGGGGAAATTCTCATATCATTTACGTACAAATACTTGCAATACAAAGTTTATTGAAAGTTCGGATTTGTCACGACCCAACCCCGTGGGCCGCGACTGGTATCCTAACTGGATACCCATACGTACCTACCTGACAGAATCGGCGTACCAGACAGAATATTTCAAATAGGTGTTTACATATTCAAGTCAATACAGATACGGCGCGCGCGAAAATATATACATATGCATACTGAAACTTTTGCATAAGCCGATGAGGCTAACATAGCAGACTGAGTCACAAAATCGTACGCACCTACCTGAACAGATGTAACCCGTAACCCACATACAAATCTACAGGCCTCTAATAGACATACAGAATCAGATGACGGGACAGGGCCCCGCCGTACCCAGAATTGTCATACATACAGAATATACAGATGTCAGAAGATATATACCAAAAGTATTCGCTCCGGATCAAAGGAGCTCTTCAAAATAGCAGAATCTGAGTCCTAGACTGGCGGTGTATCTCCAGGTGCGTCTCTACCTGCGGGCATGTAACGCAGCCCCCGAAGAACCGGGGGTCAGTACGAAAAATGTACCGAGTATGTAAAGCGGAAATGTATCAAACATAATCATAATCTGGACCAGAAACACAGAAATATAATACACAGAATCATAAGCCGAACAGACAGACGGAAGTATACCGGACAGAGTCACAATCCAGACGGACAAACAGAATCATGGTCCAGACTGACAGACAGAATCATAATACATACGGACAGACAGACGTGTACCGGACAGAATTATGCATGCAGAGTCATACAGAATCATACAGAGTCATGTGCTTATATAAATGCTGATAGCACATACATACATACATATAGATCCCGGCCCTGTCACGGGGGCGCGGTAAACAGAACCCGGCCCTCTTAGTACGGGACGCGGTGGACAGACAGAATCAGATAATGTGTCATCCTGGCCGCCATCCCCATACAAAGATCATAATATCATACTGATATAAACAGATCCCGGCCCGCACACCGAGGGACGCGGTGAACAATGCAGAGAAATATGCACGATAACAGAACCTGGCCCGGGACGCAGTGAAGGAAGTATTGAGACATCCACGAACAGATTAATGAGAAACCACACACATACAGACTCAATCAAACTGAAGTATGCCAAGCGGCGAGTCAAATCAGAGTATTCAGATGGTATTCATAATACGCGCCTATATCCTACTTGGGAAGGCACGACATATTATTACCAGAATCATATTTTCAGATGACAAAACCATTTTTTAAGATTTATATAAAAAGTAGTCATATCGTGATCAGAATAATAGTCCAGATGTTACTTGTGAAAATCGGACAGAAATGAGACAATTTAGATCATACAATAGGTATCGGGGCTCCGTGGGCCCACCTCGGACCAACTCGAGGCGACATACGTAAATTACTGATAATAGACCTTATGAGGTCATCCATAATCATATGGAAGTATTCTGACTCCGTTTAGGAAAGTTTTATACAAAAGTTCACTTTAGGGACAAGTTATAAGAAAAATGATTCAATCTTACTGAAGGAATTGGAGCGGATTTCCATCTCGAATTCCGAGGAACGGAGTCGTACTTAAGGCTCGCGGCCGAGCCTATTACGTTCAGAACATGCCTAAGAATGAAGGGGTAGGTAATTGCGCCTTATGCTCGCTTGGCTTCAATTCCAATTTCGTCCAGAATCTAAAAATGGTCAAGTTTGCCAAATGTCAAATTCAAGCTTTTCAAGAATCCAAACTTATTACATACTTGCCTACCGAAATTTCGGCAGCATTTCCCCTATATATTTAACATCCCCGAGACTTAGCTCGGCTTAATATATCAACACAGCACCCAATAACAGCATCAATAACAACAACAAGTATTACAAAATATGCAATATGGCATTACTAGCCATCTTTCCGACATAACACAATATCTTTCATTCCGACCTTACACTTCCAAACCAATCTTACCATTTTCATATTCATCACTTATCAAGGTCATTACAACATGATTCGGAGACATATCATATCGTTTTCGCCAAATATACATAAGGAATACACAATTTACAAGCTTCCTACCAAAGGAATAATTCATCCACAATTTCCAATCTTTTAGCAAACATGTTCATGACATACTTCTATCTTCCAACTTCATCAATGATAATCATCATTTGCCTCTTACTACTTTCATTTCCACATTTACATAAACCATAATAAAGTTAAATAATTTCCTTCAACAACTTAATAACCATTCTTCCATAACAACAAAAACGATTATTCTTTCATTCACTTCACAATTAACACAATTAACATGCTAACAAAATTTAGTTCACCTTCCAACATCAACACACACCACACGACCACATACTATATTCTCCAACTTCCATTAACTCATTCAACTTTCATTTCTAATACAATTCCCATATTAACAACAACTAGATTCCAACATAAATTCAAGTCACCATTAACATGCAATGCAAGCATATATACGGCCAACATGCATACAACCCCAACACACAAAATTTTTATGCTTTTCATTCATTTACACACACTACATCATACATACATCTCCCATAACATAACAAAAGCATAAAATTCTTACCTTTCTTTCAAGTTCTTCACTTGCTACAAAAATCACTTTCTTGCCAAGATACTTATACCACCTTGTAGAGGACCTTGCACTTAGTAGTATTACACCAAAATTACAATTTTTGGGTTCAAGATTGAAGGGCTAGAATTTTTTTCTTTTTCTTTCCTTTCTTTCTCTCCCTCACCCGAAACCTCCTCTTCTTTTTGTTCTTGCTTTGCTTTTTTTTTCTTGCTTTCTCTTGAAGCTTCTACAAGATATAGATGACTTAATAGATAATTGTCACATGGAAAAATAATTCCATGGACTTGGGTCAATGCTTGGCCGGTTGGGACTCTCCCAATTGGGCCTCATTTTCTCTTATTTTTTTTTTAGTCCAATAGGCTAGATTTTTTTTTGTAATTCATGGAGCAAGTTTCCAAAATTCCAATTTTGCCCTTGGCCTCCTTTCGTAATCCCACACCATTGTATTCACGACCGACACATTCATACCAAGTAAGGTCCAAACATGGCCTTATTCATTACAAGTCAAGTTATCTCTAATTTTTCGAATATACAAAAATACCGGATGTAACAGGATTGTTGCTGTTGTATCCCGTATTTTTGAACGTCAGATTATTTGCTGAGATGGGACCCACACATCGAGATTTTTTTGGGGACATCTGAAAACTCATATGAATCACATATGAGAAGTTAAACACAACTCAAGAAGGACCCTTGGGCCAAATCAAAGTGGAAGTCCTCCAAACGAATATTTTAAGAAAACGTTTTCAGGTGATCTGACTTCAAGGGGCAAAAACGGTATTATAAGTTTGGAATTTGGAAACGTACCAAGAACTAGAAGTTGTATATAATTGAATTATCTTTCCAACCATAGGTCGTGCGTGCCCAGGTGACGTCGGTACAAGGAGATATGAACGTTTTAAGGTCGAAAGGTCAGTGGGCTAGGCCCAACTCGGGACCAAACCGAGTTGGCCCAAAAAAATCAAAAAACATAATAAGGCCCAAATTTGTGAGGCCCAACAGGCCATGGTTATGGCCCAAGCCCATATTAAATAAAATTTGGTCAATAAATAAGATGACTAAGTCATCTTTATTCCACATAATGTTCTAGAAATTTCAAGAAAAGCAAGAACAAGAGAGAGAGGAGAAAAACTTAAGGCCATTTCGGCCAAGAGCAATTTTCACAAGAAAAATTTGCAAAAATTCTCCAAAAATCATTTTCTACCAAGTAAAGGGTGATTAACAAGGTGGAGTTGTTGTTGGAGCAAGAAAAATTCAAAATCATACAAGTTGTCAAGTTGTAGTCAAGTGAGAAGTTGAAGAAGAAAGGTGAGTTTTGATCTTGTTTTATGTGTTATATATGGTTTATATGTGTTGTAGTATGCTAAAATGGATGAAATTCATGAAGGAGAGAAATATAGTATATGGCCGTGTATATATATATATGTGTGTGGGAGTCATGCTTCAATTATTTTAATTAGTGTTTAGTTGTTATTGTTGTTTCATTGGAATTGGAGAGTATTGAAGGAGGTAGAATGTTAATTGAAGTGTTGGAATGCACCTTGAATGGAATATGTGAATTTTTAGTGTGATTGTTGAATTATGTTAATAGTTTGGCCGGGTTTGAATTCCCGGATTGTGATTGATGAGAATTTGGCTATGTTGAATGTTGAGGATGGTATATTTACAGAGGAAGTGCTGCCGAAATTTCGGTAGCCAAGTGGTTCCTTAAGATTCTAACTCTAAGTACCCTAATGAAAGTTTGGGTAAATGTGACCAATTTGCAGATTTTGACGAGATTGCAACGTGAATTCGGAATAGCAAAAGAAGCGGAAAGAGGTATGTAAGGCTTCACCCTTCTTTCTATGGCATGTCTTAGTAGAAATAAGTTGGGTACGAGCCTCGGGGACAACTCGGTTCCCCGGAATCCGCACCTAAAGTTTTCCACTTTTTGTTCAATAGAATTGAACTAGAAAGTGTGCCAATTGTTGGAAAAACCTCCTACACCCTTCGAACTTGTATAAATGGGACCCGATTACCCTAAGACCCTCACAAGTAACGCTATGACATGTAACATACGTAAATCGTATACGCTACCTCATGCTCGAGGTGGGCCCGCTACTCTCGGATTTTTCCTTACAGTCTTGCTTGACTTACTTGAACTGAATCCAAAGGGAACCTTTGATCCCGATTTCGATACCAAATGATAAATACTATGACTCCTCTAACGAGGGCACTTTCATGACGATAATGATAACAATGATGTTAGATAAGAGAATATGCCTATGATACGTACTACCGGAACGACTCTATGACTAAGATGACTAAGCAAAGTATCTTATGTAAACATGAAAATGATAAACTAATTTTTGAATCTTATTTATATTTCCTAGTTATGACTTTATTTTCTAAAAGATTTCAAAGTCTATGAACCGTCATCTATGATGCCCCGATTTCATTCTACGTTTACTTTAATATTATTCCCCGTTGGTAGTCTCACCTTAAAATACTCGTTCCTTCAAGGTGAGACAAAGCGATCACGAGTATTCTATAATATAATTGGAGGTCACCGACCTTACGTCACTCCGATGACTACATGATTCTTCTTTGGGCTTTCCTGCGTGCCTATGAGACATATGTATATAGGATACGTAAATGCATATAAGACATGTAAATGTATGTAAGATATGTGTATATATTTTTTTAAAACATGCACATGACGAAAGAGCTAGAGCGCTATAGACGCTAATGTACCTACACGACACACGTATATGTATATGATAAAAGAGCTAGAGCGCTATAGACGCTGATATATGTACATGATATATGCATGTGTATACGGGGAAAATGAAGGTAAGGGCAGAGCGTTATGAACGCATATCCACCTGATCAGTTGGCATTACATGATATGATATCGTCCCGGACGCGGGATGTGTATATTTATGGTTAAATGGATCGGCTGCCGACGCCTCGGCAATATGAGATGTCCTATTTTATATGTATATGTATATGAACAAGGAAAGATTCTTAAAGGAAAGCTAAGTACGCATAGCACCTGCCAAGGGTATATATATATACAGGTTATGTTTCTATCCCAGGACATGTGTTGTAACTCTCTTATGTCATTATACATGATTCATATTTTCTATATATTACTATTCATGCCTTACATACTCGGTACACTATTCGTACTGACGTCCCTTCTTGTGGACGCTGCGTTTCATACCGCGCAGGTCAGCAGACAGGCGGATTTGATCCTTAGAAGCTCTACCAGCAGTGTTGACAGTGCTCCATTTATTCCGGAGCCTCACTTCCTTGGTACTATTTTGAGTATATATATTCGGGCATGGCAGTACTCAGCCCTTTCTATGTATAAGTGTATTACGTCTAGAGGCTCGTAGACAGATATGTACAGTCAGTTAAGTATAGTTAGGTATATGGTGTTTTGGCATGCTAATGTTGATGTATAAGTGATAACGATGTTTATTAGTCTATGTTCAGAATGACGCCGCTAATGTTAATGTTCAAAAAAAAAATGGCTCTGTTTACATGGCTTGCTAAGAGGTAAAGGTAAAACGATAGACAAGGGGTGCTCGGTACAAGTATCGGGTACTCGTCACGGCCCCTAAACGGGTCGTGACAGTTGCATTTCGGATGTCTTCTTGTTAAAACACCCTACCCCGGTGATTATCGCCGTATTTCGGCATCGCTTTATTCATATACCATACTCCGGGCACTACAGTCGAAATTCGACAAAGGCAACAAGGTCACAATGAACCGAGCCAAAATCTTTAACACCCTCAAATGGGGACTGCTACATCAGAATTTGCTAAGGCTGGGATTCAGGTGTCCGAACCTAATCTATGATAAGTGAATAGCCGAAAAAATATCGGCCCAAAAAATGCCTAACGTGATTCGGAGACGTCTGAATTCACAAAGCATAAATAAGTCCCACGGGCACAGTCCGAAAAAATGACTCTGAGTCTCTGCTTGTCCTTAAAACGGACCGACAATTCGGGCAAAAGTCATACCAAGCATTCAAGCAAAAGAATAAAGTCAAGAAAAATGAACATTTCATATATGTAAGGTTTTTTACAGCTGAAATCCCCATGAAGTTGAAAAACAAAAACCAAGCCAAAAAGGCAAAAGACAAAATAAAGGCTAAATACTGGCCCTGGTCTATCCGGTGTGGCTGGATCCGGAATGTTCGGATACTGTCCGCTCGAAATCTTCGGAGTCAGTATTGAAGGATTTTTTAGCTTCTTCCTCGACCCTTTTAGCTTCGAGTATCAGGGCCGGGAGATCCGCAAAGCCATGCTCGGATTGCTCAAGGGTGACCATCCGAGACTTCCACCGTTCATATTCCACCGCAATCATGGTATGAGCCTCGGCAGCCTCCACACTACTAGGGGCTTCTGCCAAATCGGCCTCAGCCTGGGCCAGCTTGGCCACTAGTTCATCCATCTCTTCATCAAAGACTCTTTAGATTTGAGTGGCCGACGTGAGCTCATCTTTAAGAAGGTTATTAGCCTCGGCTGTCTCCTCGAGCTCGGTTTTCAGCTCATCACATATCCGGGCCCTGTCCTCGGATTTTTGCTCGAACACCCTCATCCTCTCTTTGTACTTGGCACTCTCAGATTCAAGCAGTCGATGCCTCTTGGCCAGGTTCACGTCATCAGATTTTACCGAGTCAAGCTCCCCTCGGAGTTGAGAGATAGTGTTTTCGAGCTCACCAAGCCTCGAAGAAAAACGAGCGTTGTCTTGGCTAAGGCCGAACTTGTCTGCTTCTAGAAGCCAGTTCTTCTCAACCATCTTGGCCAACTCATTCTTTAACCAAAGGTTTTCGGCCTTCGCCGCGTCGAGCCCGGGTTGAAGGTTGGAAAGGGCAACAGCTCGGTTAAATTCATCCTCCTTCACCCGCAAAAGGTGCTGAAATTTCTCCGTTTCTCGACCCTGGGCATCCAGCTGGCCCTTAAGATCGTCAACTTCTTGCTGAGCGCGGACGAAGGCTTCGTTAACAAGCACCACACTCTATAAAAGAAACAAGTTAAAACTCGAATAAGCGAGTAGCTAAAATTCCCATTGAATTATGCAAGAGGTTGATAAACTTACTCAATTGCCTGCGTGCATGCCCTCGTTAATGAGACTCTGCCAGGGGACTCCGTTCATCTTCTGTTTGTCCAAGTCTGAGACGAGGGGTCTCAGGTAGCTTGCTACTCCCACCGGACAAGACAAAAAGCTGCAGTCCTCGGGGACGTAATCACGGCCGACCTTGTCCTCATAGGTTCCACACTTGGGGCCGGGAAGATACGCACCAGGCTATCCCTAGTACCAGTCTCGGTGGACCGGCTAGCCGCCCTCATGACTTGAGGGATAGGGAGATGTCCAAAACCGGCAGCTTCCCCGGTAGCAGGAGGAGTATCCGAGAACATGTCATCAAAATTATCCGACCTTGAAGCTGGAGTTGGAGAACTCGGAGCGGCCTCAGCAGCCTCGGTAGGGGCAAGGATCTCGGAAGTTGCAACAGTCTCACAGCCGGGAAGTGGACCAACATCCATGGGAACTTCGGTCTCAGGGACTGCCTCAGCCCTTCGATAGGCTTCGGCAGCTGGTGCATGCCCGGACCTTCTTGTCCTTTGCAAGGGGGTTTCCTCGGATGAAGCATCACCTGAAATATCAATAAATTCAACCGACCTTAGAGGAGTCGGGTAATGAACTTCTTCCCCACTTGTATGCAATACCGGAGCTGACGGTCCTTCCCCGGATGAAGGAAATGATGAAATGGTAGTACCCTCCTCCCTAATAGAAGCAACGGAAGGGGTCACACCGATCCTACGAACGAGGAAATCGGGCTCTGTTTCGTCTCTTAGAGTTCGAACGACCCTTCTCGCCCTCTTTTTCGATTTCTGCCCTTTGTCCGAGGGCTTTTTCCTCTTATTGGCGGCAACAATAATACGGGATGTACCCGCTGAATCAAATTCGGGTGCCGGCGCAGCGGGTTCGGCCATTGGCTCCAGTCTTGGGTCCACCGAGCCCTTGGGCAAATCTGAATGCCGAAGATGTTATAAAAAGGAAAAGGTAGAAAATGCAATGAATACCGATCGAAGCAAAGTGTTACCGTGGTTTTGAACAACCTATCGGCCACGCGACAGGAGTCCCCATGTCCGTGCTTCATGGGTGTGCTGGCCAAGGAGAGCACCAACCCATTCGTTCATGTTCCGGACAGCCGGAGGTATCCATGCCACGGCTGGTATAAAGAAAGGGATAAATCGTGAGAATGTGAAAGGACTAGCGTTTGACAAAGCATTCAAAAGTAACTATTAAAAGAACTGAGACTTACGATTATCATTCCACCTCTCCGTAAAGGGCATATAGTTGGCCGGAATAATGTCTGTGGTCTATACCTGGACGTAGCGCTCTAGCAAACCCTGGTCTCTATCTTCGTCCATCTTCGAAAAGATCGGGTTCCGGCTTCGCTTGGCGAGCTTTATTACACCCCCTCGGAACAACCTCGGGGAATATAACCAGATGAAGTGAGCTAGCGTAAACTCCTTGTTCAAGTTGTTAGCTAGCAGCCGGAGGCAGGCCACGGTCCTCCAGAAAGTCTGACCAATCTAGGCCAGGGTTACATTGTATGTCCGGTACATATCTAAAATAACCGGGTCGATTGGGGGGTCGAGCTTGAGTGTAAAAGGATAGGTGTAAACGTATAAGAAGCCCTCCCGATAATCGGTGATTGATTCATCAGGTCCGAGGGCAAACACTTGTACCGGACGGTTATCCTATCCGCAATCAGCCAGGACTTGATCAAGTTTGTCCTCGGTAATGGACGACGAGTACCGTCTTACATCAAACCCTCTATCAGAACTAGAGAAGGCTTCTCAACTTCAAATCTTTGTTAGAGTTGGGTTTGGATGGTACAATGTCCAAAGTAGTGGGCTCAAAGGCGATTTTTCCCTTAGGTTGAGAAGTTGGCTCGGTTCTGTTACACCCCGGAAATTTCTCCGTACTTGTATGATGAGTGGAAGGATGAAAAGTTGAATGAATGATGTTTTATTAAGTCGGGAATGGCTAATTAAGAATTTTTGGAAAATAATAAAGTCGCGGAAAGTTTCTGTCCAGTGGTCGTATATGGCACTATACGGCCCGTAAAGCGATTTACGGACCGTGTAGTGTAATTGTCCTTCAGCTGGCCAAAAATCTCAAGTTCTGCCCAGTGATGATATGGTTAAATACGACCCAGTTTACGGCCCGTAAACTGGTTTACGGTCCGTAAACCAGGTCGTAAGTTTACGGGCCGTAAACCAGGTCGTAAACTACCATGTCCATCAGCCAAAACTTTCTGTCTTTGAAATGGTTAAATACTACCATAGTGGACGGACCGTAAATCAAAATACGGTCCGTATATGGTGGTTTACGACCACTGTTCATCCCGACAAATTTTCATTAAAGACCAGATTTTGAATTATTAAAAGGGAACTTAAGCCCATTTCACGTCATTTTTCATCCAACACTTCAAGAAAACTCTAGAGTGTTCTTCAACACTTCAACTCTAAGAATAGCAAGAAAATCCATGGAAACCTAAGATTATCAACACCAAATTCATGAAAATAAGTGTAAGAACACATCAAAGGATCTTCTAAGTCAAGAAATTCCCAAGAAGGTGGAACTATGGTTTTGGCTAATTGAAGTATTTCAACTTAAGGATTGCTCAACCATCATCCAAGGTAAGTTTCATGATTGTTCAATGTTGTTTGAAGTATTGGAAAGCTTAGACACTTGAAATGTAGAAGAACATAGAAATGGGTCATTATTGAGTGAATAGTGACATAAGTGAATGATAGTAGAATTGAACTATGAATATTGAAGTGTTGTGAGTACCAATACGTTATAAATGATGTTTATATCATGAAACAAGCATTTAAACGCATGAAAACGCAAGGACGAGCTAGAAGTAAAAATAAGGGAAAATTGGAGGAAAATGGTGGATTTTGCCAAATGTACGTAAATGACGATTGTCGATTATGATATTGCGAGTAATATTATGAATGTTGGGAGTTAATGTAAAACATGAGAAAAGTGGTATGAGCGAAGGAAGCGTTGTCCGTCTTCTCCTAGAATTAGCGACGCGTTCTTATAGACAGTTACTAATGTTGATACGAATTCTCTTATGAAGGTAACGACGTGATATCGACGGAGAACAAGTGAGCGATATCTTAGCTAAACGACCAAGGTATGTGAGTCTAGTCCTTCTTTCTAATGGCATGAATCTTTTAATCTGAATCCCTATTCCTTTCATGAGTTCTTACATTCTAAGAAGTTAAAAGCTTATACTTATGAATGTCTATATGAGATAAATTATACGATACGATGACACTACAATGATGATGATGTTATTCCTTGCCTACACTCACCTTATGTACTAGTCCTTTCAAGGTGAGGCAGAATGTCCATGATGGTTCCATAATATAATCGGGGGATCACGACCTTACGTCACCCCGATAGAGTAAGTTGATCATGAGTCTTATATACGCATTATGATAAGATAAGTATTTTATGATAAGCATATTTCTATGAGTATTTACGTTAAGCCTGTCATGATTGCATTCACACCGGGCCTAGTTGGCCGGGCAGACACCGCTTCGGCGGGCGGCGATACGGATACACCACGACCTACGGGCGTGGGCAGACACCACTAGTGGGCGGCATGAGATGGTACCCCGGACGCGGGAGGCCTGGACGCGGGCTAATATTATTGATTATCACACCGTTCCGGCATGGACGGGCAGCTTGCATATGATGCATACATGTCATGATGATGAGTATGAGTAAGATAGCATGCATTACTTCATTTATGATTATCAGTAGATCCAGATGTCTCATGTTGATATTATCCTCATATTATTGATGTTTCCTTTCATTATGTATGCCTCTCATACTCGGTACAATATTCGTACTGACGTCCTTTCTTCGGACGCTGTGTTCATGCCCATAGGTAGACAGGGAGGAGAGCTTGGCCCAGGTCCTCAGTAGCTGTCAGCTGATAGATAGCACTCCATTGTTCGTAGGTTCTTATGACTATTCTTTTGATGTACATTCATACATGCATATTTTGGGCCTGACGGAGTCTTGTTCCGTCCATGTATTCATTATGTTAGTAGAGGCTCGTAGATACGCAGTGTGGGTTTGATGGTCTCACAAGATGTTTTCATATGTATGTATGTTATTTTGATGGCCAAGGGGCAAATGTATATAAAGTATTTATATTTTGATTAAATATGATTTTCCTACAATTGTTATGTAAAATTGATAAAAGAGTATTAAATGAGCGCGACAAGCAGTAGAGTAAGCGTTGCTCGGTAATTGCTCCGGGTACCCGTCGCGGCCTCTAGCTGGGTCGTGACAAAAGTGGTATCAGAGCAGTTCGACCTAGGAAGTGTCTACGAGCTGTGTCTAGTAGAGTCTTGTTTATGGTGTGTTGCGCGCCACACTAATAAACAAGTGACTACAGGGCATTTAGGAAAATGACCATCTTTCTTCTCATGAGATCGTGCGATAGAGCCATGTCTAGGATTGTATCATTCCTAAAGGTGCGTTATGGTTTCAGAAAAATGCCGCCGAAGGGAAAAGCTACAGCTGCCCAGAAAGGCAAAGCTATGACGAAGAAGCGGGTAGAAAGGAAGCCTCCAGCGGAGATAGATGAAAGTGAGTCGCAAAGTGAGGTCGTGCCCAATGTAGAAGAGCAGGGAGGAGCCTCAGCTCCGATTCCTCAACCGGGTGCTTCGGGTCAACAAGTGTCCGAGGCCATACATTTATTGACGCAGTTGGTTGCGGCTCAGGCACAACGACAGAATGCGAGCCCAAGTGATCGTTCAGCTAGTACAAGAGCCCGTGATTTCCTTACTATAAATCCTCCAGAATTTTTCGGGACGAAGCCGGATGAGGACCCACAAGGTTTTATCGATGAGATGTTGCGGACGCTGAAACTTATGCATGCTTCTGAGACCGAATCCGTGGAGTTGGCCTCATATAGACTTCGCGACGTGGCGGTACTATGGTATAAGAATTGGGTGATAACAAGAGGGGAGAATGCACCACCTCCCGTGTGGCAAGAGTTTTTAGATGCCTTTATTCGTCACTACTTGCCACCTGAAGTCCGCCGAGCTAGAGCGGACAGGTTCTTGAATTTGAAACAGGGAAGCATGAGTGCCCGAGAGTATAGTATGCAATTCAATTCATTGGCCCGGTATGCTCCGACTATGGTGGCTGACATGGGAGACCGAGTCTATAGATTTGTGAGCGGTTTAGGACCACACTTGTTTAGAGATTGTCTGACAGCCTCTTTGCAAAACGGGATGGATATTTTCCGGATACAGGCCCATGCTCAGAACCTCGAGGAATGACAACAATAGCAGAGTAGTGATCGTGATGGTGACAGAAGGCAAGGTAAGACGGCTAGATCTCTGGGGGAGAACAGTGAGTACCGAGGGGGACCGAGACAGACATATTCTAGGCACTCAGGTCAGTCAGTGACTAGTGCACCTCCTAGATTCTCAGATAGGAGGGTTGATCGTTCTACTCAGTCAGGCCAGGGGCAGAGTTCGAGGGCCTCAGATTCGCAGTCTAGGGGGGACTTTAGCCAGAGGAGACCTCCAGTACCGCGGTGAAGCCAGTGTGGCAAATTATATTCCGGACAGTGTCGTCAGGGTTCGGATGCTTGTTATGCTTGCGGGCAGGTTGGTCATATGATGAGAGATTTCCCTTCAGCGAGAGATAGAGCGGGGACGCAGCCCACAGGTTCAGCAGCGGGGTCTTCTTCAGCGCGCCCGACAGCACAGACTCCTCAGACTACAGCAGGCAGAGGTAGAGGGGGAGCATCCACTTCAGGTGTTGTTCAGCCCCGTGTGTATGCTTTAGCTGGGCGACAGGATCTTGAGTCTTCCCCAGATGTTGTCACAGGTACCTTGACTATATTTTCCCGTGACGTATATGCTCTGATTGATCCAGGTTCTACCTTCTCATATATTACTCCGTATATCGCTGATTGTGTTGGGGTAAGACCTTAGCCAATTAAACCCTTCGAGGTATTCACTCCGGTTGGTGATCCTGTAATAGCGAGGCAAGTATATCAGAACTGTGTAGTCATTATATGTGATCGTTAGACAAGGGCTGATCTAATTGAACTTAAGGTGATAGATTTTTACGTAATTATGGGTATGGACTGGTTGGCATCATGCTATGCTAATGTTTGTTGCCGGACAAAGGTAGTTCGATTCTTATTTCCAGGAGAGCCCATACTCGAGTGGAAGGGTAATACAGTTTCCCGAAAGGTTAGGTTTATTTCCTACCTTAAGGCAAGAAAGATGATAGCCAAGGGTTATATTTGTCATCTAGTTCGGGTTCATGACAAGGAAGCGGAAGTGCCAACTTTCCAGTCTGTCCCGGTAGTGAATGAATTCCCAGATGTGTTTCCCGACGAGTTACCAGGCCTTCCTCCAGAAAGGGAGATTGATTTCGCCATTGATGTATTACCAAACACCGAGCCTATTTCTATTCGTCCTTATCGAATGGCTCCAGCAGAACTGAAAGAGCTAAAAGCACAGCTAAAAGATTTACTTGAGAAGGGGTTTATAAGGCCTAGTTCCTCGCCATGGGGAGCACCAGTCTTGTTCGTAAGGAAGAAAGACGGTTCGTTATGAATGTGTATCGACTACAGGCAGTTGAACAAGGTGTCAATAAAGAATAAATACCCTCTTCCCAGAATCGACGATTTGTTTGATCAATTGCAGGGCGCTAAATGGTTCTCCAAGATAGATCTAAGATCGGGTTATCATCAGGTAAGAATTAGTGAAGCAGATATTCCCAAGACTGCCTTCAGGACAAGATATGGTCACTACGAGTTTCGAGTAATGTCGTTCGGGTTGACGAATGCCCCGGCGGTGTTCATGAATTTAATGAATAATGTGTTCAGGCCGTTTTTGGATCTTTTTGTGATAGTGTTTATCGACGATATCCTGGTATATTATCGCACAGAATCAGAACATGCAGATTATCTAAGAATTGTTCTTGGCGTTTTTCGAGATCGGGAATTGTATGCAAAGTTTTCGAAGTGCGAGTTTTGGCTAAAATCCGTGGCATTTCTAGGTTATGTTATTTCAGACAATGGTATACGAGTCGACACTCAGAAAATAGAAGCTGTGAAGACTTGGCCAAGACCTACGACGCCTACAGAAGTTCGTGGTGTTCTGGGTTTGGCAGGTTATTATCGAAGATTCGTAGAGGGCTTCTCATCTATTTCAGCCCCATTGACAAAGTTAACCCAGAAGTCGGCTAAATTCCAGTGGAGTGATGCCTGTGAGCGTAGCTTTCAAGAGCTGAAAAATAGGTTGACCTCAGCGCCAATGCTAACACTTCCAGAAGGATCAGATGGCTATGTTGTATATTGTGACGCCTCCGGTGTGGGATTAGGATGTGTATTGATGCAGAATGGGAAAGTTATTGCATATGCTTCGAGACAGTTGCGAAAACATGAACAGAATTATCCCACTCATGATCTCGAGCTAGCTGCGGTCATTCATGCATTGAAAATGTGGAGACACTACTTATATGGTGTGCACGTGGACATCTATACGGATCACAAAATCCTTCAATATATTTTCAAACAGAAGGAGTTGAACCTGCGGCAAAGGCGATGGTTAGAATTACTGAAGGATTACGATGCGAACATCCTATATCATCCAGGAAAGGCGAATGTAGTAGCAGATGCACTTAGCCGCCGATCAATAGGTAGTTTATGCGGAGTTCCTTCGGAAAAGCGAGAAATGGTTCGAGAGGTCCATCGGTTAGCAAGTCTCGGTGTACGGCCAGTTGATTCAGGAGATGCAGGTATTAGCGTCAATGACCGCACAGTTTCATCATTGAATCTAGATGTGAAGGAACGGCAATATGAAGATCCTCAATTAAGCCACTACCGAGATCTATCCCATAGAAAGGAAAAGTCTCCATTCGAAGTTTCCATAGAAGGGGTTTTTAGATATCGAGACAGGTTATGTGTACCGAATGTAGCAAACCTGCACCAATGGATTTTAGAGGAAGCACATTATTCCCGGTATTCTATTCATCCAGGTGCAACCAAGATGTACCACGATCTCAAATTGATATATTGGTGGGATGGCATCAACCGAGACATAGCAGAATTTGTAGCACAGTGTCCAAATTGCCAGCAAGTGAAGGCCGAGCATCAAAAACCATGAGGCTTATTGCAAGCAATGGAAATTCCTACGTGGAAATGGGAAGAAATTAACATGGATTTTGTGGTAGGATTACCCCGTACGCGAGGGAAGTATGATTCTATATGGGTGATCGTGGATAGACTCACGAAAGCAGCTGATTTTTTCCCCGTTAGAACCACATATTCAGCGGAAGATTATGCTAAATTATATCTCAAGGAGATTGTACGACTTCACGGTATTACTTTGGCCATTATCACAGACATAGGGGCACAGTTCACAACCAAGTTCTGGAAGTCCTTTCAAGAAGGTCTAGGTACTCAAGTGAAGCTCAGCATGGCGTTCCATCCACAGACCGACAGACAAGCCGAGCGTACTATTCAGACCTTGGAAGATATGCTACGAGCGTGTGTGCTGGACTTTGGTGGTAGTTGGGATGAGCATTTGCCTCTTATTGAATTTGCCTATAATAACAGCTATCATTCCAATATTCAAATGGCTCCATACGAGGCCTTATATGGAAGAAAATGTAGATCTCCAATTTGATGGTTTGAAACCGGAGAAGTACAATTGATAGGCCCCGACTTGATCCAGCAAGCAGTTGAGAAGGTTAAAGTGATTCGAGACCGACTGTTAACAGCTCAAAGTCGCCAAAAGTCTTAGGCAGAAAATCGCCGACGAGACTTGGAATTTCAAGTGGGCGATTGGGTGTTCCTGAAGGTATCGCCGATGAAGGGAGTGATGAGATTTGGCAAGAATGGAAAGCTAAGTCCCAGATATATCGGACCCTACCAAATCATTCGTAAGGTGAGTCGAGTAGCCTATAAATTGGACTTGCCTTTAGAGCTCGAATCCGTGCATCCAGTATTCCATGTTTCGATGTGCCGCAAGTGTATTGGAGACCCAACAAGAATAGTTCCGGTTGATGATGTGCAAGTAACAGAGAAGCTAACATACGAGGAAATGCCCATTGCCATTTTGGATAGACAAGTACGAAGGCTCCGGAATAAAGAGGTTGCTTCAGTCAAAGTTCTATGGCGGAACAATAATCGGGAAGAAATGACTTGGGAAGCGGAGGAGAAGATGAAATCTATGTACCCCCATTTGTTCCAATCCCCAGAAGAGATTCAAGATGAGACGTCGATGGTGTAAGGTATGTATGTTTTAGTTTTATGTTTTTGGTCGTGTGTGGCCATAAATGTGTTGATATTGTGATATAGCCCTGTGAGGCGAAGATATTGTGGGTTGTTGTAATGGAAAGGTAGTATCCAAATTACAAAGGAAACTCTGGCAAAAATTTTCCAGAATCCCCGAGTGTCGGAACATTCGAGGACGAATGTTCCAAAAGGGGGGAAGAATGTTACACATCGGAAATTTCTCCGTACTTGTATGATGAGTGGAATGATGAAAAGTTGAGTGAATGATGTTTTATTAAGTCGGGAAAGGCTAATTAAGAATTTTTGGAAAATAAGAAAGTCACGGAAATTTTCTGTCCAGTGGTCGTATATGGCACTATACGACCCGTAAAGTGATTTACGGACCGTATAGTGCAATCGTCCTTCAGCTGGCCAAAAATATCAAGTTCTGCCCAGTGATGATATGGTTAAATACGGCCCAGTTTATGGCCCGTAAACTGGTTTACGGTCCGTAAACCAGGTCGTAAACTACCATGTCCATCAGCCAAAACTTTCTGTCTTTGAAATGGTTAAATACGACCATAATGGATGGACCGTAAATCAAAATACGGTCTGTATATGGTGGTTTACGACCACTGTTCATCCCGATAAATTTTCATTAAAGACCACATTTTGAATTATTAAAAGGGAACTTAAGCCCATTTCACGTCATTTTTCATCCAGCACTTCAAGAAAACTCTAGAGCGTTCTTCAACACTTCAACTCTAAGAATAGCAAGAAAATCCAAGGAAACCTAAGATTATCAACACCAAATTCATGAAAATAAGTGTAAGAACACATCAAAGGATCTTCTAAGTCAAGAAATTCCCAAGAAGGTGGAACTAGGGTTTTGGCTAATTGAAGTATTTCAACTTAAGGATTGCTCAGCCATCATCCAAGGTAAGTTTCATGATTGTTACATGTTGTTTGAAGTATTGAAAAGCTTAGACACTTGAAATGTAGAAGAACATAGAAATGGGTCATTATTGAGTGAATAATGACATAAGTGAATGATAGTGGAATTGAACTATGAATATTGAAGTGTTGTGAGTACCAATACGTTATAAATGATGTTTATATCATGAAAAAAGCATTTAAACGCATGAAAACGCAAGGCCGAGCTAGAAGTAGAAATAAGGGAAAATTGGAGGAAAATGATGGATTTTTCCAAATGTACGTAAATGACGATTGTCGATTATGATATTGCGAGTAATATTATGAATGTTGGGAGTTAAAGTAAAACATAAGAAAAGTGGTATGAGCGAAGGAAGCGTTGTCCGACTTCTCCTAGAATTAGCGACGCGTTCTTATAGTCAGTTACTAATGTTGATACAAATTCTCTTATGAAGGTAACGACGTGATATCGACGGAGAACAAGTGAGCGATATCTTAGCTAAACGACCAAGGTATGTGAGGCTAGTCCTTCTTTCTAATGGCATGAATCTTTTAACTTGAATCCCTATTCCTTTCATGAGTTCTTACATTCTAAGAAGTTAAAAGCTTATACTTATGAATGTCTATATGAGATAAGTTATACGATATGATGACACTACAATGACGATGATGTTATTCCTTGCCTACACTCACCTCCTTTCAAGGTGAGGCAGAATGTCCATCATGGTTCCATAATGTCATCGGGGGATCACGACCTTACGTCACCCCGATAGAGTGAACTTGATCATGAGTCTTATATACCCATTATGATAAGATAAGTATTTTACGATAAGCATATTACTATGAGTATTTACGTTAAGCCTGTCATGATTGCATTCACACCGGGCCTAGTTGGCCGGGCAGACACCGCTTCGGCGGGCGGCGATACAGATAAACCACGACCTACGGGCGTGGGCAGACACCACTAGTGGGCGGCATGAGATGGTACCCCGGACGCGGGAGGCCTGGACGCGGGCTAATATTATTGATTATCACACCGTTCCGGCATGGACGGGCAGCTTGCATATGATGCGTACATGTCATGATGATGAGTATGAGTAAGATAGCATGCATTACTTCATTTATGATTATCAGCCAGATCCAAATGTCTCATGTTGATGTTATCTTCATATTATTGATGTTTCCTTTCATTATGTATGCCTCTCATACTCAGTACAATATTCGTACTGACGTCCTTTCTTCGGACGCTGTGTTCATGCCCACAGGTTGACAGGGAGGAGAGCTTGGCCCAGGTCCTCAGTAGCTGTCAGCTGATAGATAGCACTCCATTGTTCGGAGGTGCTTATGACTATTCTTTTGATGTACATTCATACATGAATGTACATGTTCTATGGTACTATTTCATAGTCTCTTTTGTCACACACATACTGTTTCTAATTATCGTTGTCGCACTTTAAAGACTTGAATCATTTTGGGTATTCACCCTTTTTGTTCGAAGTACTCCCACACCTGTCCTGGTCCATTGAATTACTTTTTTTTTTTTTTTACTTTGACGACCTTGGATGGTTCCCACACTTTCGATCCTGGTCTGATTTGAAGATTCTAATTTTCGGGGTTTTACATTATCCCCTCTTGGAAACATTCTTCCTTGAATGTTCGGTAATTGGTTGTTTCTAAAACTCAATCCTAGTCCTCGGCTTACAAATTTTTTTCTTGAATTCGTTGGTCTTCTAACTTGACTAACTCTGGAATGTTCCAAATTTTTTGAGAGAGTATTCTTTGTAAATAGGCCTATCACAAATAATTTATATCATGCAAGCTAACCAAAAAACACAACAATAAGCCACATAAGGCATCGCCGTACACTTATCACCTAACAACAAAATTTATCAATGAAAACATTGCTATGGCCCCACTTGGTCTCGTTCTTAATAAAAAGAGGCTAATTATAACACTTCTTGACTGTCCTTGCTTAAGTTATAAATAAACCGGTGAACCTGATGAAATGTTATGTATTTGCGTAACATAAACACACAAAAATATAAAACCTGATGAAATGGTACGTCACTTAAATCTTATTAATACTGACACATGGCCGTAACTCTAAAGGTGAAAGTACTTTACATCCCCAGCTCTCTTTAAGGTTTCATTGGATCCAATACGTTTAGGACTCGACTTCTTTGCCATATTTCACCTCCCTCTCATCGCCTGCCTTCCCCGGCTTCCAAAGTTAGTGCTTTTCTCAAAAAATACCTTGGGTATACCCTTTGCACGGTGTGACCTCCAACGCGCCAAAAGTTTTCGTTTTAGGCCTCGCGTCACGTGCTTGATGGCATCCAACATTTAGAACATCTCCAAGATGCTTTTGTGGAACGAGTTTATCATTAGTGTGGGAGTACGAGGCGTTACATTATCTCCCCTTGGGATCCTTCGTCCTCGAATGATGGATGATGATTTCATCTTTGGCATACATAACATGCATAGCATAATCTTTGGTGAACATACTTCCCTCATCTCTCAACGTAAGAAACAACATGGATTCTATATGTATAATCTAGAAGGGAATCATAGGCACAAATATCATGGGACATTATAACATGGCAATAATCATGGCACGTGTTCATGAACATGAGAAGTATGACATGAAACATTAATACTGGAATGGCATGGTACATGGTACATGGATATCATAACATGGGCATTAGTACGTGAACATGAATGTAATAACTCAGTGTATAAATACGTGAGGTATTTACCTTAGACATTTTTTGCTTATTCATCAAATAGGTGCAAATATCTTGACTTTATATCCTCTTCGGCATCCCATGTAGCCTCTTAACCATTTTGTTCCTCCACAATACTTTCACTGAAGCTACTTCCTTTGTCATTAACTTGAAAACTTGGCGATCGAGAATAGCCACATGAATTTCTTCATAAGTCAAGCTATCTTTAAGCCCTATGGTTTCTGTAGGAACAACAAGAGACTGATCTCCCACACATTTCTTGTCACGACCCAAACTGATACGTCATGACGAATGCCCGACCTCTACTGACCAAGCACCCCTATACTCGTACTTGGATCTCACTGAACAACAGGGTGGCCCATATATGACTTATAACTGAACTATACTGACTCTTGTAAGAACAACACCACATACTTTGCATCAAGAGCTCACAACCACCTGTATATATACTAAAAATAAAGTGCAAGCCGACTAGGCCGCCACATATGCTATACAACAAAAATAGGAGCTGACAAGGCTGCATCACATCCCAACTGTATACAACTATCTACAGACCTCTAATGGAATAAAAAGTTGTAGAAAGGACGGGACAAGGCCCCGTCATACCAGTATATACATATCAAAGATAGCATACCTAAAGAAAATGAACTACAGCTCTGAATCAAGTGGAGTGCACTGACTACTGCTGAGTGGATGTCCTACTGAGCTGGACCGCCTGTCTGTCTACCTGAACTTGCGGGCATGAACACAGCCCCCCTAGCAATAGGGGAATCAGTACAAATAATGTATCGAGTATGTAAGGCATAAGAACAATATTGTCACGACCTGACTAGGGGCTGCGACGAGCACCCGGCGCTAGCCCACCCGGGCACCCCTTAGCGTACCTTTACACTTACGTCTAGGTGAGCCACATATTTAAACATGCATTCCTATTCATCAATCGTATGAGTCCCATTGGACAACGATACCTTTATACCATCATCAGCATCTATGCCATACCAATGTACATAAGCCGACAAGGCTACAAAATAATATACAAAATATAGGCAAACAAGGCCAAACATATCTAACCATATACACATGTCTACGAGCCTCTAAGGAGAGTATGTCATATCATATAGGCGGGACAGGACCCTGCTATGCCCATAATTATGTACACAAAAGAATCAATACCAAAAGCTATAGCTCCGAATGAAATAGAGCTCCGCTGTGTAGTCCCTGAGAATGTAACTATGGATCAAGTCCCTCTTCCTGGGCACCTGCGGGCATGACGCAGCGTCCACAAACAAAAGGACGTCAGTACGAACAATGTACTGAGTATGTAAAGCATGATCAATATCAATATAGAAGCATAATAAGCAACATAAGAAATAACATAGGATGGGATATAGTAATATCATCTTCATAAGCACGTACTTGCCTTTCATAGGAACTTTCCATTTCTAATGCGTATTTGTGTACATACATCCTTATCCGTATCCGTACTCATATCTGTACCTATTTACATTGCGTTCATCGCCGTATTCAGATACATAATCTTATTCATATTCATACTCATATCTATATCATATACATATCATTTGCATAGCATACCCGACCATGAAGGATCGGTGTTTCATACTTACTTGGCCAACCAAGGCTCAAGATTACACATACCTGGCCCTACCAAGGCTTCAGGGTTACATCTACCTGGCCCTACCAAGGCTTCAGGGTTATCTGTACCATCTGCAGAGGTTTGCGCGCGTTACATAATTATATACATATTCTACCCGACCTAATAAGCTCGGGGTTCCATAATAGTCATACATAGTTACATATACATAATAGCTCATAAGCATCTATACTATTAACATCACTATCATCATCGCCATCGTTATCGTTATTCATTACCTCTATCTTTATAGACTTACTCGTCATATGAGGAACTTAGTACAATCGTAGCATATCAAGAATCGTGAGCTCAATAGCTCGGAAGATCGAATCATTTGAAGGACATCATAGACTTATAGAAGATTTAGATGTTTGGCCAATGAACCATGCCTTATGAAAGAAGGGTTAGCCTTACATACCTTTCCGTTCAACTATTCTATCACTTGCACGTGCTTCTTCAATGCTCACGTTTCTACCTTCATTAGAGTGCATACTAAGATTAGAGAATTGATAGCTTAGCATTCATGACTAAAGCTAGGGAAAATTGGACAGCATGTCCTGTATTTATACGACTTCCTCCATATCATATATCAACTCCCAAACATCAATAATAATATTCACAATATCATCACAATAACCTTTATTCACCTACATTATCCTTACTTCTCATTTCACCCCCATTCATCCATATTCATGGTCATATCACACAATTTCATTCATTCATATACAAGGTCTATTCCACGTTCTCAATATCATTTATAACATGATTATAATCATAATGTATCAATAGTCATAACTCAATCCAAACATTTACTCAAAAGTGACACTATTCCCACATTCGTGACCCATTTCCTATTTCCTCATATAATCAAAGTGTTTCAAATTTCAAGTACCTTAAACAACAAGGAAATGTCATAAAACTTACCTTAGATGGTGTAAGAATGAACCTTGGGTGCAAACACTTCACTTGAGAAAAACCGTAGTTTCACCTTCACGTGGATTTCTTGCTTTGGATGAACTTTAATGGGTTTCTTATACTTGATTCACTTAGCTTGATGTAGATGATCACTAATATCTCTTGAATTTGTGTGGGAGAAATGTTCTAGAGAGTTCTAGAGAGAAAGAGTGAAATGTCGAAATGAAATAATCAACTTGGTCCCCTTTTTAATAACCCAAAAATCTGATCTGTCGGGACATTATACGGACACTCATACAGTCTGTATAAACTTATACTGTCTGTATAAGTGACCGTGAAATGGACCT
Source organism: Lycium barbarum (assembly GCF_019175385.1). Taxonomy (NCBI): domain Eukaryota; kingdom Viridiplantae; phylum Streptophyta; class Magnoliopsida; order Solanales; family Solanaceae; genus Lycium; species Lycium barbarum. Next base: position 80,009,995 of record NC_083338.1, read on the forward strand.
TTCATTCACTCGTCTCTGTGACCATTATACGGTCCATTATACGGGCCATATAAATTTATACGGTCCGTATAATCCCACCAGTGAGTGATCTTCGCTGTGATGGTTCTGCGGTCCATTATACGGTCATTATAATGAGCCGTATAACCTATCAGTCCACTGAACTTGTTCTCGCTACTTCGTTTGATCTCCAATACTTGTTCAACACTTGTTCAACACTTGTTAACAATCTGAGGGATGTTATAACTCTTCCCTAAAACATCATTAAGCCGTCATCAACTTGTTACTCATAATTCTCGTCCGATACCTATCGTATGCCTTGCCTTCTCTTGGCAACTTTCTTGTCTAGCATCAAATGTCTTTGAAATCTTACTTAGGGTCATCAAATGTCATTATTTACCTATTGAAATACCATACACTTCCTGATCTTCGTTAGCCCATTCACTGTGCATCAACAGGAAATTTTTCGAGGTGTAACATTCTTCCCCCCCTAAGAACATTTGTCCTCGAATGTTAAGCACTCGGGGATTCTACGAAAATTTCGCCAGAGTTCCCCCTATAATATGGCACTACCATCCTGTCACAACAACCCATTATAACTATGCCTCACAGGGCCACAACATAATAGCAATGGAATTTGGCCACACATGACCCAAATGCATAAAAAGGAAAACATACATACCTTATGATCTTGATGTCTCATCTTGGCCCTCTTCTGGGGGCTGAAATAAGTGCGGGTATCTGGATCGCTTACTTTCTTCCGCTTCCCATGTCATTTCTTCTCGTTTATTACTTCTCCATAACACCTTAACTGAGGCCACCTCTTTATTTCTAAGCTTCCGTACTTGCCTATCTAGTATGGCAATGGGTACCTCTTCATAAGTCAACTTCTCTGTCACTTGGACATCATTTACTGGCATGATCCTAGGAGGATCTCCAACGCATTTCCGAAGCATCGAGACATGGAAAACTGGATGGACTGTCTCCAAATCCGGAGGTAGATCTAATTCATAGGCCATTTTTTCTACTTTGCGCACAATCTCATAAGGCCCAATATATAAGGGACAAAGCTTCCCCTTTTTGCCAAATCTCATTACACCCTTCATTGGTGACACTTTCAAGAATACCCAATCTTTCACTTGGAACTCTAAGTCCCTTTGACGATTATCCACATAGGACTTTTGACGACTTTGAGCTGCTAATAACCGATCTTGTATGAGCTTAACTTTCTCTATGGCTTGCTGGACCAAGTCCGGCCCTATCAACTTAGTCTCTCCTATCTCGAACCACCCAATTGGGGATCTACACTTTCGCCCATATAATGCCTCATACGGTGCCATTTGGATGCTAGAATGATAACTATTGTTGTAAGAAAACTCAATGAGTCGAAAGTGATCATCCGAATTACCTCAAAAATCTATCATACATTCCCATAACATATCTTCAAGAGTCTGAATGGTGCGTTCAGCTTATCCATCAGTCTGCGGGTGAAATACCGTGCTAAGGCTCACCTGAGTCCCCAAACCCTCTTGAAAGGACTTCCAAAAATTAGCTGTAAACTGAGTCCCTCAATCAGAGATAATAGATGCTGGGACACCATGGAGTCGCACTATCTCCTCAACATAAAGCTTTGCATAATCTTCCGCCACATAGGTCGTTCTGACTGGTAAGAAATAAGCTGATTTCGTGAGTCTATCTACAATCACCCATATGGAATCATACTTACGTTGAGAACGGGGTAAGCCTGTAATGAAGTCCATGTTAATCACTTTCCACTTCCAAGTTAGGATTTCTATAGCTTGCAACAATTCGCCCGGCTTTTGGTGCTCGATTTTTACTTGTTGACAGTTGGGACATTGAGCTACAAATTCTGCTATATCCTTCTTCATCCCATTCCACCAGTATATAGACTTAAGATCGTGATACATTTTCGTTGCTCTGGGGTGGATAGAATAACGGGAACAATGAGCTTCTCTTAATATTTGGTGGCATAAACCTGTCACATTAGGAACACATAATCTGCCTCGACATCGAAGAACTCCATCTCCTGCAATCTCAAATGATGACTCCTCTTTCTAGGGGAGTGTATCTCTGTAATGCATTAGCATAGGATCTTCGTATTGTCGCTCTTTTACTTCCACTACTAGCGACGAGACTGCTGAATTCTGAATGGTAGTTCCCCTGCTACCTGAGTCCACTACTTGAACTCCTAGGCTAGCTAACTGCTGGAGCTCACAAGCCATTTCTCTTTTCTCTGGCTCAACATCACATAAACTTCCCATAGATCTGTGGCTGAGGGCGTCAGCTACAACATTTGCTTTTCCAGGGTGATATAAGATATCAACATCATAATCCTTTAGCAATTCCAACCATCGTCGTTGCCGCAAATTCAACTCTTTCTGCTTGAAGATATACTGAAGACTATTGTGATCTGTATAAATATCCACATGGACACAATATAAATAATGTCTCCACATCTTTAACGCATGAATTACTGCAGCCAATTCTAGATCATAGGTTGGATAATTCTTCTCATGTTTCCGCAGTTGCCTTGAAGCATACGCAATCACCTTACCATTTTGCATCAATAAACAGCCTAGCCCAATACCTGAAGCATCGCAATATACAACATAACCTTCCAATCCCTCTGAAAGTGTCAGGACAGGCGCAGAGGTCAATCTATCTTTTAGCTCTTGGAAACTACGCTCGCAAGCATCTGTCCATTGAAACTTAGCTGATTTCTGGGTCAGCTTTGTGAGCGGTGCAGAAATAGAAGAAAACCTCCCACAAATCTCCTGTAATAACCTGCTAAGCCCAGAAAGCTACGAACCTCCGTAGGGGTTGTGGGCCTTGGCCAAGTCTTCATGGCCTCAATCTTTTGCCTATACACTCGAATACCATCGGCTGCAACAGTATGTCCCAGAAATGTCACTGAGTTCAACCAAAACTCACATTTAGAAAATTTTACAAACAACTCTCGAATTTGAAAAACCCTAAGGACAGTACGCAAATGATCCGCATGTTCTGCCTCGGATCTAGAATACACCAAGATTTCGTCGATGAACACAATCATGAACAAATCTAGAAAGGGCCTGAACACATCGTTCATTAAATCCATAAACACTGCCGGTACATTGGTTAGCCCAAATGACATTACCCGGAACTCAAAATAACCATATCTTGTTTTGAAGGCTGTCTTAGGGATATCTTTCTCCCTAACTCTCACCTGATGATACCCGGATCTCAAATCTATCTTTAAAAACCATTTGGCACCTTGTAATTGATCAAACAAGTCATCGATCCTCGGAAGAGGATATTTATTCTGAATCGTCACCTTATTCAATTGCCGATAATCAATGCACATTCTCAAGGAGCCATCTTTCTTTCGGACAAACAATACGGGTGCTCCCCATGGGGATGAACTAGGCCTAATAAAGCCTCTCTCAAGCAAGTCTTTCAACTGCTCCTTCAACTCTTTCAATTCTGCGGGTGCCATTCTATAAGGAGGAATAGATATGGGCTTAGTGCCTGGCAACACATCAATGGAAAAATCAATCTCCCGCTCAGGAGGAAGGCCTGGAAGCTCTTCTGGGAACACATTCGGAAATTCATTCACCACGGGAACTGACTAAAGAGTTGGCGATTCATCTTCTACATCTTGAACCCGAACTGGATGATAAATGAATCCTTTTGTAATCATTTTCCTTGCCTTTAGATAGGAAATAAACCTACCTTTTGGTGACGCAGTATTTCCTTTCCATTCTAAAACTGGTTGTCCCAGAAATTGGAAACGAACCATTTTCATTCTACAATCAATGTTGGTATAGCAAGAAGCCAGCCAATCCATGACCATAATGACATCAAAATCTACCATTTTTAACTCATGCAAGTCAATCATAGTACGACGGTCACAAATCACAACTATACAGTTTCAATATACTCGGCTAGCCATTACCGATTCACCAACGGGTGTAGACACCTCAAAAGGTTTGATCAACTCTGGCTCGACCCTAAATCGACCCGCAATATATGGAGTAACATATGACAATGTGGAGCCAGGGTCAATTAAAGCATATACATCATGAGAGAATACCGATAATATACTTGTGACCACATCAAGAGAAGACTCAAGATCTTGGCGTCCAGCCAAAGCATAAATACGGTGCTGAGGACCGCTAGAACTGGGAACTCTCCCTCTACCTCTACCATGGCCGAGTGGCACATGTGAACCTAGCCCCATAGGGCGTACAGATGTTGAAGATTCGGCTACCGACCCCGAAGGATGGGTCCTACCTCTACCATGAACTGAGGGGCAATCACGCATAATATGGCCTGGTCGACCACATGAATAGCAAACATCGAAACCCGATCAACACGGACCCCAATGTAACTTCCTACACTGGGAACATCGTGGCACGTGTGACCTCGCCTGACCCGAATCACCCCTAAACTGAGATCCTGAAAAGCTCTGACTCGGCCCGGAATGAGTGGATCTATCAAATCTCTAGCTTGAAAACCATGGAGGTGCATTGGTCATAGAATGGCCTGAATGCCTAGGAAACTGCTGCCTGTTCCCACTTCTGAACTCGCTCATCGGACCCGAAGATCTGGCCCTCTTGCCATGTCCCGTATCATGCTCGCGTTCACTTCTTTACTGTTGAAGAATTTCTTCCAAATTCTGAGCATGGGCCTGACTACGTGCAATATCCATATTATCCTGAAGGGAAGCAGTCAAGCACTTATCCATCAAATGTGGCCCTAGTCCTTTCACGAATCGGTGCACTCGGTCACCCATATCCGCTACCATGGCCGAAGCATACCTAGCCAAAGAATTGAAGCAGAGACTATACTCTAAATCACTCATGCTACCTTACCTCAAATTCAAGAACTTATCGGCTCTAGCTCGCCGAACTTTCGGAGGCATATAATTTCAGAGGAAAGCATCAACAAATTCTTGCCATACCGGGGGATGCGCATTGGCTCCCCGTGAAGCCATCCAAACCGTGCACCAATGGATCGAGATATCCCTCAACCTATATGTCGCTAACTCCACCGACTCGGTGTCAGAAGTATGTATCAACCGAAGCGTCCTCAACATACCATCAATAAAATTTTGAGGGTCCTCATCCGACTTTGACCCAAAGAATTCCAGAGGGTGCAAGCTGATGAATTCACGGGCCCTTGCACTAACAGCCCTATCACCTTGCCCTGTTCTTTGCCGCTGAGTCTGGGAAGCAACCAATTGAGTAAGCAAATGTATGGCCTCTTTTACATCTTCGACTGAAGCATCCGGTGGAGGAGCCGGAGGTGCTAGAGCTGGGGCTGAGGCTCCCTCACGCTCCTCTAATATAGGTATTGAACGGGAGGACTGAGATTGAGCCGCACTCTGGGACTCACTTTCCTCTACTATCGGTGGCGGTGCTCTTTCAGCCCACTTTTCGGCCACCATCTTGCCCTTTTGGGCTGCTGTAGCCTTTCTCTTTATAGGCATTTCTGAAATACACAACACACGGTTAAGGAACAAGAAGTTCTTATATCATAGCTCTATCGCACGATTATTATAAAGAAAGAAGGTCATTTATTCCTAAAATGCCCGCAGCCTCTTGTTTATAAGTGTGGCGCACAACACACCCATAACCAAGACTCTACTGGACACGGATCGTAGACACACCCTAGGACAGAACTGCTCTGATACCACTTTTGTCACGACCCGACTAGGGGCCGCGATGAGCACCCGGCGCTAGCCCACCCGAGCACCCCTTAGCGTACCTTTACACTTAAATCTAGGTGAGCCACATATTTAAACATGTATTCCTATTCATCAATCATACGAGTCCCATTGGACAACGATACCTTTGTACCATCATTGGCATCTATGCCATACCAATGTACATAAGCCGACAAAGGTACAAAATGATATACAAAATTTAGGCCGACAAGGCAAAACATATCTAACCATATACATATGTCTACGAGCCTCTAAGGAGAGTATGTCATATCATATAGGCGGGACAGGACCCCGCTATGCCCATAATTATTTACACAAAAGAATTAATACCAAAAGCTATAGCTCCGAATGAAATGAAGCTCCGCTATGTAGTCCCTGAGAATGTAGCTATGGATCAAGTCTGTCTCCCTGGGTACCTGCTGGCATGACACAGCGTCCACAAATAAAAGGACGTCAGCACGAAGAATGTACTAAGTATGTAAAGCATGATCAATATCAATATAGAAGCATAATAAGCAACATAAGAAATAACATAGGATGGGAAATAGAAATATCATCGTCATAAGCACTTACCTACTTTTCATAGGAACTTTTCATTTCTAATGCGTATTTGTGTACATACATCCTTATCCGTATCCGTACTCATATCCGTACCCATTTACGTTGCGTTCATCGCCGTATTCATATACATAATCTTATTCATATTCATATCATATTCGTATTAATACTCATATCTATATCATATACATAATCATATCATATACATATCATTTGCATAGCATACCCGACCATGAAGGACCGGTGTTTCATACTTACTTTGCCAACCAAGGCTCAATGTTACACATACCTGGCCCTACCAAGTCTAGAGGGTTACATCTACCTAGCCCTACTAAGGCTTCAGGGTTATCCGTACCATCTGCAGAGGTTTGCGCGCGTTACATAATTATATACATATTCTACCCGACCTAATAAGCTCGGGGTTCCAAAATAGTCAAACATAGTTACATATACATCATAGCTCATAAGCATCTATACTATTAATATCACTATCATCATCGTCATCGTTATCGTCATTCATTACCTCTATCTTTATAGACTTACTCGTTATATGAGGAACTTAGTACAATCGTAGCATATCAAGAATCGTGAGCTCAATAGCTCGGAAGATCGAATCATTTGAAGGACATCATAGACTTATAGAAGATTTAGATGTTTGGACAATTAACCATGCCTTATGAAAGAAGGGTTAGCCTTACATACCTTTCCATTCAACTATTCAATCACTTGCACGTGCTTCTTCAATGCTCACGTTTCTACCTTCATTAGAGTGCATACTAACATTAGAGAATTGATAGCTTAGCATTCATGACTAAAGCTAGGGAAAATTGGACAGCATCTCCTGTATTTATACGACTTCCTCCATATCATATATCAACTCCCAAACATCAATAATAATATTCACAATAGCCTTTATTCACCTACATTATCTTTACTTCTCATTTCACCCCAATTCATCCATATTCATGTTCATATCACACAATTTCGTTCATTCATATACAAGGTCTATTCCACGTTATCAATGTCATTTATAACATGATTATAATCATAATGTATCAATAGTCATAACTCAATCCAAACATTTACTCAAAAGTGACACTATTCCCATATTCATGACCCATTTTCTATTTCCTCATATAATCCAAGTGTTTCAACTTTTAAGTACCTTAAACAAAAAGGAAATGTCATAAAACTTACCTTAGATGGTGTAGTAATGAACCTTGGGTGAAAACACTTCACTTGAGAAAAACCTTAGTTTCACCTTCACTTGGATTTCTTGCTTTGGATGAAATTTCATGGGTTTCTTACACTTGATTCACTTAGCTTGATGTAGATGATCACTAATATCTCTTGAATTTGTGTGGGAGAAATGTTCTAGAGAGTTCTAGAGAGAAGGACTGAAATGTGGAAATGAAATAATGAACTTGGTCCCCTTTTTAATAACCCAAAAATCTGATCTGTCGGGACATTATACGGACACTTACACGGTCCATTATACGGGCCGTATAAATTTATACGGTGCGTATAGCTGACCGTATAATCCCACCAGTGAGTGATCTTCACTGTGATGGTTCTGCGGTCCATTATACGGTCCGTATATCATTATACGGTCCGTATAATGAGCCGTATAACCCATCAGTCCACTGAACTTGTTCTCACTACTTCGTTTGATCTCCAATCCTTATGGAATCTTCTTAACACTTGTTCAACACTTCATTAACAATATAAGGGACGTTATAACTCTTCCCCAAAACATCATTAAGCCGTCATCAACTTGTTACTCATAATTCCCGTCCGATACCTATCGTATGCCTTGCCTTCTCTTGGCAACTTTCTTGTCTAGCATCGGATGTCTTTGAAATCTTACTTAGGGTCATCAAATGTCATTAATTACCTATTGAAATACCATACACTTCGTGCTCTTCCTTATCCCATTCACTGTGTATCAACGGGAATTTTTTCGAGGTGTAACATTTTACATAAGAATCGTTAAAGAAAGATATCTGAAACATAAAAGCTAAACTCAATATCTGAGAGTGCCGCTGCGGCGGATAATATGCATGCTCTCTTTTGAAATCATATATATATATATATATATATATATATATATATATAGCTAATGCTGTAGAACGTAAAACCCGATCTGTATATCATGTCATCCCACGTCCGAGGTAATCTCTTAAGCTGCCCACTGTAGTGGTGTGCACATCTATGTGCCTGCCCAACTGACTATAGCGCGGTGTGGTGTAAGAAAATAGTGGTACATATATATAAACACATGAAAGACTTGGAAAACGATACTATGGACTCCTCTGGGAAACATAAGATCTCTGGAAGATATAGATATAAAACATAGGAAATCAAGGATACGATGAATCCTATACCATCTAGGAGTAGAGTCTTTGGAACTCGCTCGCTTACTTTGTTCGTTCATATGATAAGGATCATGCCAAAAGAATAAAAGGGACAACCTTAACATACCTTATCCGCTCCTCAAGCTAACTATGCTTATGTCCCGATCTTGACAAATCTACACATAAGAGCAAGTATACCAACTATTAGACTCAAACGTGCTTATTTTCCAACCTTTTAGCTAGTTTATAACTTAACGAAATCCGGGCAGCATTTTCTCTGTAAACTTAACAATCCCTCGACTTCCAATTCAACCCAAACATCAACAACAATACCAACAACAAAAATATCAATATTCATATATCAAAATATAATCAAATCCATTCCATATAATCTCCTAAAATAGCCCCTAATCTCAACTTTACCCCTAATCAACTTATCGCTTTCATAACTATCTTTCATTTACTTTAAATCACTAAAAATCTTGGTAATCAACCCAATAATAAAGATACGAATCATATACATACCTTTAAGGAATTAGAACTCCAAATATCAAACTCCAAATCCAACTCCCTAGCTCAACAACATCAATACAAGCCTAGGAACAACTTTCTCTTTACGAGGCTCGGATCTTGCTAAACTTCTCTAATATGATGGGAATTGTTGGGGGGAATATTTTAGGGTTTATATCTAATGGGGAAATCAAAATAAGGAGGAAAAACGTGATTGGCTATATATATACACTAAGTGGAAAAAGCTCCATCGCCTCAGGGTCGACGGCTCGTAAACACGTTGACGGCCGTTGACTTACGACGTCGTCCTGCCGCCCCAAAATCAGAGGACTTGGCATGTCGACGGCGTGAAAGGATGCCTCGTCGACATGTCGATGTACCGTCCCTTGCACCGTCAAAGTGGACTGGTTTTTGGTTTTCCCTGAGGCGCTCCGGTTCGTTGGTTTGATTCGTTTAACTTCCAATCCTATCGTATTTCCAGGAAAATATACTTATACTTCGGCATACGCAAGGTAGGTCACTTAATATCTCGTAAACTCGCGCATGAATCTACGTACTAAGGGTATACCCAACTAGGAAACCATGGACTTTCTTACGACGAAAATGAGAGGTGTAAAATTTCTTCAACTTGGATACGTGAAGTAATGGGTGCATAGAAACCAACTCTTGTGGTAACTCTAGCTCTTCCGCCCCTTTACCAATCCTTCACAGAATCCTATATGGTCAAACTTATCTTGGACTAAGCTTTCCTTTCTTCCAAAATTTCATGACGCCTTTCATAGGAAAAACTTTCAAGAACACCCTATCATCAACATGAAATTATAAATCTCTATACGGACATCCAAATAGCACTTTTAACAACTTTGAGCTTTTTTCATACCCTCCTAAATCTACTTAACTTTCTGTTACACTTTGGAAATTTCGTGTCGTTTGCTTTATGAGTAAACTAACGCAAGACTAAAGTGTAAATGGACCCCTTACAAGGTTAATGAGGGTATTGGATAATTTCAAGTGAGTACCTTAAGGTTTCGGAGTTAAATGAATCGGCGGATGTTAGTTCGTTAAGGGATTGGAAACTTGAGTGATGTTTTGGGAAGATTTAGGGTTATTTGATTTATACATTAATTGAAATTACCTTGAGTGGGAGTTATATGTCCCCGTATATGGTTAATGAAGTTTTACACAAGTGCGAAGAAGGTTCCATAAGGATTGGAGGTCAAAAGAATCGAAAAGAACGCATTTTTCGCGAAATCAGGAAATTTGGGCAATATGCGGCCGCACACTCAGTATGCTGAGCCGTATATTGGCTGAAAAAATGTCTTGTCTCACTGCCCCACATCCTTATAGGTAGATGCGGGGATATTTTGTCGCATACTCAGTATGCTGAGCCGCATCTCCACTACAAACTTAAGCGGGAGGGCATTTTTAAAACCTTTTTAAGTCCCAAAAGATCCTATTTCTCATATCCACGTTCCACACTCTTCTCTCCACATTATAAGACAGTTGTTGAGAGCTATTTAATGTTCCACAACATTCGAATACCTTCCACACCATTAAGAGAGAAGATCAAACATCAAAACTCCATGATAATCAATGGAAGGTGACTGTTCTTGTTTCTACTCTAGGTTGTGATGAACTTGGTCTTGGAAGAAGTTGAGTAAGGTGAAGTTCTTCTATTATAAGGTGTGTTCTCCATCTTATTTATATGATTGATTTGATTTAAAGGTTTAGTAACTCTTGGAAAGGAAAAGAATTAAAGTGGAGAAGTCACAAATTGTTGAATTGAAGTTGATGATTATGAGGTGAACTTGAAAGGAGATTTTGGATTAATTTGAGATTAATTGAATATAATTCTTTGCTTATGATATTGCGGATGTTTTTATGGTTGTTTTGGAGTTGTTTTTTCAATTGGAGGAAGTAGACAATATAGGGGAAGTGCTGCCGAAATTCTGTTAGCTCCTTAGTTACTCTAGTGTGAACTTATGGGTGTTTTCAAGACTTAACCTCAGTATGAATTCTGTTGAATGTAGACTTGCGAGCCTGGGAGGAGAACGTGAAGTAATTAAGGAGACGTAAAGGTATTTTAAGGCTAACCCTTTCTTTATAAAGGCATGATTCCCTTATTGTGAACCCATACATGATATCCATAATGTCCTATTTCCTAGAAACGCTAGAAGCTCATAATTCTTAAGGTTCTCTTGATATTGTTGACAAATATTCTTTATGTTGATGATGATAATGATGATGATGATGATGATGATTCTATTTCTAAAGATACCAAAGCTTATGGCTCTTAATGTTTTCATAATATTATTGAATTGTTCCATGATTATTGATTTTACTCATTGTTGTTGATCTCATCTTATGGTATTTGTTCTTTCAATGTGAGATATAGCGATGATGATGGTTCCGTAGTAGAAATCAAAGGTTTACCGACCTTACGTCACTCCAATAGGATTGTAACTTTTTATTTGGGTTCTCATGCATACTTTATATATATATATATATATATATATATATATATATATATATGTAAGTATTTTCTCACACCGCGCCGCGCTATAGTTGGTCGAGCAGGCACGTAGATGTACACACCACTACAGTGGGCAGATTAAGATGTTACCCCAGATGCGGGATGCCCCGAAGGCAGGATGATATGATCTATGGATCGGGCTGCATGTTTCGCAGAAACATACATACATACATATATATATATATATATATATATATGTATGTATGTATGTATGAAAAAATGTTTTTTTAAAAAAGCTAAGCATGCATGACATCTGCCTTTAGAGGGTTCCAGATATACACGTTATCTCTCTTATCTCATGTTACTTTCCATATATTTATTGTGTTGTTATTCATGCCTTACATACTTAGTACATTATTCGTATTGACGGCCTTTTGCTTGTGGACGCTGCGTTCATGCCCGCAGGTAGGCAGAGAGATGGATGAGATCCCTAGGTGATTTATCAGTGGTTACACAGGAGCGCTCCCTTTGCTTCGGAGCTGCATTTGTCACGACCCAACCCCGTAGGCCGTGACTAAGTACCCGAACTGGGCACTCGTATACACTCCCGTTAGCTACATGTTCAGTCCACAATAGACACCATATGGAATTCATAACGACCAAACCATGGTGTCAAATTTGTCGCATAATTATACATATAAAAGCAAGCCGACAAGGCTACCATCACATATCAATATCATGTGCAAGCCGACAAGGCTGCCGCTATAGACGAACATCATACCACAGCACATCATATAGACACAGCTGAACAGAACCCATACACAACCCACACATATGTCCACAGACCTCTAAGAGTATCAACAGTAACGTAACATATGACGGGACAGGGCCCCGTCGTACCCTTAAACAACATATTCATATATTTAGATCAAACAGGATCTATACCAAAGCCTGGGCTTTGGAACAACGGAACTCTCCAAGATAGCAGAAGGGAAGTCTTAAACTGGCGGTTCACCAAAGCGCGTATCTGTACCTGCGGGCATGAAACGCTGCCCCCCGAAGAAAGGGGGTCAGTACAGAATAGGTACTGAGCATATAAAGAGTGAAATACAGTAAAAGGATCATAACTGAAATATGGAGTACAGTAAATATGGAGTACAATATCCAGAATACCAAGATGCTTGGCTTTGAAACATAAATCATGCATGTCAGTATCATATATCATACTCAACCCGTTTTGAGACGTAGTAACATAATTAGACAATCATCTTGTCGGTATGTATATAGAACAGGTCCCGGCCCTATAGTGAGGGACTCGGTAAATAAAATCATATCATCATCATGCATATATATATATATATAACGTGTCCCGGCCCTCTAGTGAGGGGCTCGGTGGATAAAGTCATCATATGCCATCCTGGCCGCCATCACCGTATCATCATATCATCATATCATCATGTCATCATATCATCATATACATATACATATAATGTGTCCCGGCCCTCTAGTGAGGGACTCGGTGAACAATGCAGTGAAATTGTGCACGATAACATACCTGGCCCGGGACTCGGTGAAAGATATATTGAGGTATGCATGAGCAGAGTAGTGAGAAACTATATGCAATTCAAAAAATTTTTAAGGACTCCATAGAATAGTCAACACGAACCATCGTTCGCAATTTCAAATAATAGTCATATCATTTACCTTTCGGTTAAGCTACGGGGAGTCATGTCACACAATATGTATACGCTGCCCAATAATACTTCAACCTATATTAAGACGCCAACAACTACGGTTAAGCTACGGGGAGATTCAAAACGTATTCTAACGTTAGTAACTCCTTTCTAGATGTTTAGACGACGTTTTCTCTTGTAGCCAAACAAACTACATACAACCAATCCCACATCAATAATTATACGTTCAATACCATTCCGGACAGCCCACACAACATTCCAAACAGTCCGCATTCACAACATTCAATAGCGATTCACATACGGCTACTACATTCTCAAGTTATTCGTAATAGTTTGTAGCCTTAACGTTTGCATGTAACAACTTTATAACAGCCCATTCAACATACCACACAATGTATAATCTTAATTATCATTAATCTTCCAAGCTCAATAAGAACAACAACAACGTGTCAAAACAGTCTGTATGCGATTTCAAATCAATCCATACTTTACAACATTCGATAATAGTTTACATGGGGTTATGACACCTCTATTTTATTCTCATTAGTCTATAGTCGTAATACTTCATCAAAATGATTCTATAATATCCCAATTACTATGACAACATGATGTATACTCTTAATTATAATTAGTTTATCCAACTTAACAAAAACAACAACACGTCCAAAACAATCCTTTACCAACAACATAAAGATGCTCGGAATTCTTGCAAACGTTTACGAACATATTAAGCGAACTACATACTATTATTACACCTTATTTCATGTCTTCTTTTCATGTAATTTCAGTAATTTATGACCAGAAACCACACGCCATGTACATCATCAATTCATACGCAACTAAGTTACCTTGTCATCACCATAATCCTTACAACAACCTACAAACGATTCTAGTTCCAACTCCAACCATTAAACACCTTCATTTCCATCATAAAATTCATTACAAAAACAATCAAAATATCAAGTTAAATCAGTTCATTATCTTCCACACAAAACAGTCCCTACACGGTTTCAACATGCTTCAACATCACACACGAAATCTCATGGATTCAATTTATATTCATACTAACATAACTTCACCTTTAACCTTCCAATTCTTTTCATTATTTTTACCATGAAATCTATGATAGCATCAACCATAATTACTAAAGAAAATCAGTCCACCATTTCCACTAAAACAGTCCCTACGGCCACATTAACATTCAAACACCAACATTCATGATCTTATGCATGCAATTAATGTTCATCAAGCTACAACCATACTTCAACATCAACATATGTAATTTCATGTCTACTATCATGTTCCAACATCAACACACATCATTTCATGTATGAAACTTATATTCACACATCTACATCACCCTTAACACATGTAAAAGAAAGTTAGATCTTACCTTGACAATTCGACTTCTCAACTTGGCTAGAGTTTGTGAATTGAAATGATAATGGTTCTTGTTGCTCCAATGACTATCTTCACGTTTCTAGGGACCTTCTAAAGGGTTGAACTGCTTGAAGAAATATTTTTTTGATCAACACACAAAGAGCTCAAAATCAGCCATAGTTGGCCGAGAGTCTCTCTCTCTAGGTTCTAAGTTTTCTATTTTTGTGTTGTGAAGTTGAAATGAGAAGATGATCTCCCTTAGTCTTCCATTAGATTACACTAAGATGACTACAAGCTGGACACAACACATGCTCCACTCATGACATTGAGCACTAAATTAACTTTACACTAAAATTCAATTCTTTTTCTCTATACTTTCGGCCAACCTCACTCTGTCTCCTTTCTTCTTCTTTCCATTTAATTGTTTACAAGACAATTGCATGTGTAGTGGATTATTCATACACTAACCTTGTCCATTGCAATCATACAAAGATGAATGGTCAATATTTAAATGTGCAATGACTCATCCAACTTGTATACCTTCATAAAATAATGGATACTTTCAATATACAAATGCATGCCTCAACTTTTTGTCCTCTTATTTTCAGCCATCTTGGCCGAATTTCACACCCCTTTTTCTTTCCATTTGGTTGTCCATAATATAATGAAAGTGTAGTGGATGAATCAACATTAAATGCATATTTGTATGTCTTCCATAATAGCCTTATTTGAGATGACTTTGAGTCATCTTTTGGACATGGCACGTTAATGTCCATATTGGCTCATTGTTGCCACTAATTTTTACTTAACACCACAATTAAGTAGTTCCTAATCTCCAACAACATTCTTATACTAAGTAAAATTTATAACCGATTAGTTCAAGTTTAGAAATTAAAAATCCGAGGTTTCTATCTCACGTCGATTCCTTCGGGAATAACTCGACGTATAAAATACGGGGTCTAACAGCATTCTAGTGGTATTATCCTTTTTTGTACATATTTGGGCAGGGAGGGGTCCGGTCCTGTCTTTATTATGTTATGCACTCCTTATATAGGCTCGTAGAAAGACGTATATAGCCTCATGCTTCATAACCTCATCGATTCATTTTTCTGTATATCGTTTTTTTGGTAGCCTTGTGGGCTTGTATGATCACATAGATGAGCTAATATTTTGTGGATTCATGCCATTATAGATTATGATATTCATAAGTTTTCTTTCATGGTCCACCTAGAACAATAATGAGAAGCATGTTAAGGTGCTCAGTAGGTTAGCACCGTGTGCCCGTCATGGCCCTCTGGTTGAGTCGTGACAAAAGTGATATCATAGCAGTTCGTCCTAGGGTGTGTCTACGAGCCATGTACAGTAAAGTTTTGTTTATGGGTGTGAAGCGCGCCACACTTATAAACAGGAGGCTGCGGGGCATTTAGGAATGATTAACCTTCCTTTCTTATCTTAGATTATGCGATAGAGCTATGGTACAAGGATTTTCTTTTTCCTGACCGTGTGTTATGATTTCAGCAATGCCTATGAAGAAGAAAGCGACAGTGGCCCAGAAGGGCATGTTAGTGGTAGGTAGGAGGACGGAGCGGGTGTCTCCTATAGATATAGAGGAGGGCGAGTCCTAGCTCGCGCTACAACACCCCCAGTTCCTCCATCGGATGCCTCAAGTCAGGAGATGAGGGAGGCTATTCAGTTATTGACCCAGTTAGCAGCCGCTCAGGCTCAGCGGCAAGGTACGGTTCATGGAGATAGAGCTGTTAGTGCCAGAATCCGTGATTTCATTAGTTTGGACCCTCCATAATTCTTTGGGTCAAAATAGGACGAGGACCCGTAAAACTTTATAGATGAAATGTTGAGGACATTGCGGGTAATGCATGCTTCTGATGTTGAATCGATAGAGTTGGCTTCTTATAGATTGCGGGATATGGCTGTTCATTGGTATAGTACCTGGGTATCTTCTAGAGGGCACCTCCACAAGTATGGCAGGAGTTTGTAGATGCTTTTCTCAGATATTATTTGCCACCAGAGGTTCGACGGGCCATAGCTGATAGGTTCCTGAACCTTAGACAGGGGAACATGAGTGCTCAGGTGTATAACCTTGGTTTTAATTCCTTGGCTCGGTATGCTCCAGCTATGGTTGCTGATATGGGAGATCATGTTCATCGGTTTGTGAAAGGATTGGGACCCCACTTGATTGATGATTGTTTGATGGCCTCGTTTCAGAGGGTATAGGTATTTCTCGTATTCAGGTCCGTGCCCATAATCTGGAAGAATGATAGCAATAGCGGAGGAGTGAGCGTGATTATGATAGGGGTTATAGTAAGAGGGCCATATCCTCAGGTGCTCTTAATGACTTCAGAGGGGGTTAGAGACAGCAGTATTCTAGGCACTCGGGCCAGTCATCGGCTAGTGCACCTCCTGGATTTGCAGGCAAGACACTTGATCGCCCTATTTATTCTGGACCAGGCCAGAGTTCTAGAGCTTCGTGTGCTCAGTATAGGGGTGATTCTAGCCAGGTGAGACCGCCCTTACCACGATGTACTCAGTGTGGTAAGCTACATTCGGGGTAGTGCCGTTTGGGATCAGATGCTTGCTATGTTTGTGGCCAGACAGGCCATATGCGTGACTGTCCATCGCGAGGTGGTAGAGGTATGGTTCAGCCCACGGGATCAGTAGCTGGTTCTTCATCATCGGTAAGCCCTTTGAGGCAAGGCTCACAGACACCAGCAAGCCGTTGTAGAGGCAGAAGGGAAGCACCTAGTTCGAGCTGTCCTCACAACAGCATCTATGCACTACCTGGGCGACAGGATCTTGAGTCCTCCCCTGATGTTGTCACAGGTATATTATCAGTATTTTCTCACGATGTATATGCATTGATTGATCCAGGTTCTACGTTTTCTGTAGTGGTTCTATTTTTTCCGATTCGTATTTGCACTTGCCTCATTTAAAAAGGGAAGTGTCCCGAGGAAGTACGGTTGTCAATCGTACCGAAAAAAAAGGAAAAAAATATGCTTTTACGTGGATGGTACTCTAAATCGACTTATTTTAGAGTCGCCACTTAATTTTTAGGATATTAGGAAAAAACGAGTCGAAAAGGGTTCATTTAAAACAATTATTTTGTGATTATTTTAGAAGAAACCTAATCTACACAGAATCTAGGTAAGGGTTCTGGTGATCCCCCGCGAAAGGTGTTAGGCACCCCGGTATTAAGGATCCACTCGATTGTGGTTTACCTACGGGTTGTAATAATATTTCTATGTAGATATAAATTGTCTATGACAAAAATAGTTATGCGTTATACATCCGCAAATAAAAATTAGTCTTTCATGCAAAAACACTTCTTTTCAAGAATCAAAAGTGGTAAAATTTTGTCCAAAATTGGGTGTTTAGGGTATCGGACTAGGACACTTAGGCTAATACACGAAGGCTCTTAGCCTAAGTAGGACTCTACGTATGTCCACCCAAAAAATAGTTTTGAAAAAATGTTTCGAAGTATAAGAAAATAGTTTTTAAGAAAATAATTTACATGGATTATTATAGTCCATATAATATACATATATGTAGTCCATCTTTTATTTCTAAGCTTTTAATTAATTTTTACTTTTTTAGCCTAAGTCTGAATATTCATAATTAGTCCTATCAGTGTTGAATATTAGTCCAAATTAGTCCACAGGTTTCATAAATGTTCATTTTAGTCCCAAATTCCACAAAAATCAGTAATTTTTAGTCCTTTTAGTCCAATCAATCCTAACTTGCATTAAAGTCTCAAAATTAGTATTAATTTTGTAGTAAACTTATTTTGGCGACTTTAAAATACGACAATCTCGTAAGGGTCCCAATTGACACAATAACTACACAAAGAGTAACTAAAATGCTTAATTTAAAAGAGATAGAGGATTTGGGCCGACCAAGCCCAAAAGAAAATGTTTATGCACTCGGGTTCATCTTAATTCCAACGTATGCTCCATTTTGCTCCAAGTTGGGGTTGGCTCGATCTAGATACGTTAGTGGACCCCATTGGGGCCCCCCAACGAGTTTGGATGGACAAGGATACAAATGGGTATACACAATATTAGAATACATTCACAAATTAAACTTGAATAATAAAATTAAAGACTACAACTATTACAAAGCCAAACAATAAATTACAACTTATTGTGTCCCGACCCAACCCCGTAGGCCATGACTAGTACCCAAGATGGGCACCCATATAAACTCCCGTTAGCTACATGTTCAGTCCACAATAGACACCATATGGAATTCATAACGACCAAACCATGGTCTCAGATTTGTCGCATAATTATACATATAAAAGCAAGCCGACAAGGCTGCCATCACATATTAATATCATGTGCAAGCCGACAAGGCTTCCACTATAGACGAACATCATACCACAGCACATCATATAGACACAGCTGAACAGAACCCATACACAACCCACACATATGTCCACAGACCTCTAAGAGTATCAACAGTAACGTAACATATGACGGGACAGGGCCCCGTCGTACCCTTAAACAACATATGCATATATTTAGATCAAACAGGATCTATACCAAAGTCTGGGCTCCGGAACAACGGAACTCTCCAAGATAGCAGAAGGGAAGTCTTAGACTGGCGGTTCACCAAAACGCGTATTTGTACCTGCGGGCATGAAACGCAGGCCCCCGAAGAAAGGCGGTCAGTACGGAATATGTACTGAGCATGTAAAGCATGAAATACAGTAAAAGGATCATAACTGAAACATGGAGTACAGTAAATGTGTACAATATCCAGAATGTCAAAACGCTTGCCTTTGTAACATAATCATACTTATCAATATCATATATTGTATGCATGTTTATATATATCGTACCCGGCCCTTTAATGAGGGACTCGGTGAATAAGATCATCATATGCGCTCCTGGCCGCCATAAAATATCGTCATATCATTATATCATCATATCGTCATATCGTCATATCATCATATCATCATATCATCATATACATATACATATAACGTGTCCCGGCCCTCTAGTGAGGGACTCGGTGAACAATGCATTGAAGTTGTGCACGATAACATACCCGGCCCGGGACTCGGTGAAAGATACATCGAGGTATGCACGAGTAGAGTAGTGAGAACCATATGCAATTAAAAACGTTTTTAAGGACTCAATAGAATAGTCAATGCGAATCATCGTTCACAATTTCAATAATAGTCATATCATTTACCTTTCGGATGTCCCTGTGGATTATATCAAAATGGAACTTTAAAATCATGTGTACATATCAATATATATGAAGAAAAACATAAATTATGTGAATCAAGGTCAATAGCCATCCTAGTGGCTCTAGGAATAGGAATTTCCTTTGGAATCGTATATATGTCGTATATTCATTTCACAATGATCATGCCAAAAAGAAAGAAGGGTTAGCTTCACATAACTTTAGCGATTATTTTTCACACAATATGTATACGCTGCCCAATAATACTTAAACCTATATTAAGACGCCAACAACTACGGTTAAGCTACGGGAAGATTCAAAACGTATTCTAACGTTAGTAACTCCTTTCTAGATGTTTAGACGCCATTTTCTCTTGTAGTCAAACCAACTACATACAACCAATCCCACATCAATAATTATACGTTTAATACCAATCCGGACAGCCCACATAACATTCCAAACAGTCCGCATTCACAACATACAATCACGATTCACATACGGCTACTACATTCTCAAGTTATTCGTAATAGTTTGTAGCCTTAACGTTTGCATGTAACAACTTTATAACAGCCCATCCAACATACAACATAGTGCATAACCTTAATTATCATTAATCTTCCAAGATCAATAAGAACCACAACAATGTGTCAAAACAGTCCGTACATTACAACACCCAATAATAGTCTACATGCGATTATGACAGGTCCAATTTATTCTTGTTAGTCTATAGTCATAACATTTCGTCGAAACGATTCTATAACATCCCAACCACTATGACAACATGATGTATATGCTTAACTATAATTAGTTTTTCCAACTTAGCCAAAACAACACGTCCAAAACAGTCCCTAACCAACAACACGTCCAAAACAGTCCCTAACCGACAACATAACATTGTTCGGAATTCTTGCAAACGTTTACGAACATACTAAGCAAACCACATATGATTCTTACACATTATTTCATGTCTTATTTTCATATAATTTCAGTAAGTTATGACCAGCAATCACATGACAACTACATCATCAATTCATACGCAACTAAGCTACATCGTCATCTCTATAATCCTTACAACAACTCACAAACGACTTTAGTTCCAACACCAACCATTAAACACCTTTATTTACATCATAAAATTCATGACAATAACAATCAAAATATCAAGTAAAATTAGTTCACTAACTTCCACACAAAACAGTCCACTACATGGCTTAACCATGCTTCAACATCACACACATAAAATCGTGGATTCAATTATTTTCATACTAACACAACTTCACCTTTAACCTTCCAATTCCTTTCATTCTTTTTACCATGCAATCTATGATAGCATCATCCATAATTACTAAATAAAATCAGTCCACCATGGCCACTAAAAAAGTCCCTACGGCCACATTAACATTCCAACACCAACATTCATGATCTTATGCATGCAATTCATGTTCATCAAGTTACAACCATACTTCAACATCAACATATATAAGTTCATGTCTACTATCATGTTCCAACATCAACACACATCATTTCATGCACGAAACTTATATTCACACATCTACATCACCCTTAACACATGTAAAAGAAAGTTAGATCTTACCTTGACAATCCGACTTCGCAACTTGGCTAGAGTTTGTGAATTGAAATGATAATGGTTCTTGTTGCTCCAAAGACTATCTTCACGTTTCTAGGGACCTTCTAAAGGGTTGAAATGCTTGAAGAAATATTTTTTTGATCAACACACAAGGAGCTCCAAAATCAGCCCTTTGGCCGTGAGCTTTCTCTCTCTCTCTCTCTAGGGTTTTCTAGTTTTCTTTCTTTGTGTTGTGAAGTTGAAATGAATTGTAATGGCTGATTCATTAGTCATTATTTGGTTAAATTATGATGCCTACAAGGTGAACACATGCTCCAATCATGACAATGAGTCACTCCATTAACTTTACACCAAAATTCAATGTTTTTCTCCCTCACATTCGGCTATATGCCTTGGCCGAACCCCCCCCCCCCCCCCCCCCCCCTCCCTTGTCTCTCCTTCTTCCTTTCCTTTTTATTGTTTACAAGATAATTGCATGTGTAGTGGATGATTCATACACTAACCTTTGTCCATTGCAATCATACAAAGATGAATGTCAATATTTAAGTGTGCAAGGATTCTTCCTAACATGTGTGTCTTCATAAAATAATGCATGCTTTTGTAAAGTAATAGATGCCTTCCATATTCAAATGCATGCCTCACATGGATGTCTTCTTTTTTTTAGCCACCTTGGCCGAAATTCACATGTATTTTTCTTCCAATTTTGTTGTCCACAATATGATGCAAATGTAGTGGATGAATCAACATTTAAATGCATATTTGTATGTCTTCCATAATAGCCTTATTTTAGATGACTTTGAGTCATCTTTTGGACATGGAATGTTAATGTTCATATTGGCTCATTGTTGCCACTAATTTTTACTTAACACCACAATTAAGTAGTTCCTAATTTCCAACAACATTCTTATACTAAGTAAAATTTATAACCGATTAGTTCTAGTTTAGAAATTTAAAATCTGAGGTTTCTATCTCACGTCAATTCTTTCGCGAATAACTCGACGTATAAAATACGGGGTCTAACATATTGGGCCTAGCCCGTTAATAATAATAAATGACATCAGATAACCAAGATGGCCTAAATATGAAATAGGCCCAAAACAGTAAGAATAATAGGTCAAATATGGAGACGCAGATGACAGGCCCAAGCCATTCTCTTCTTAAAAATTTCTAAGTGTCAAGAGGTGGTATACATAGTATACCACACATATAACAGCTGACTTTCCTCAAATTTTCTAAGTACCAGGACTAAGATATACATGATATACACCAATATACCATTAGATGTGAAGAGCAAAACCTTTCGGGGGGGGGGGGGGGGGGGGCACACCCTTCACATATACTTGGTATACACTAGATATTCCATCAACCTTAACTCTAAAACATTATATTCTGATCATATACCTGTTATAACCTACCAAGAAATTCCCAGAAAGACAAATCAAGAATAGCCACGGTCTCACTTAACTTCTCAAGCCAAAAGCTAGGATTTCTACTCAATTTTAACATCTTATGCAAGTCTTGGATCTAGAGTATTAATCAAATATCTAGTCAAAGTAAATCATATAGGATTGTATTAGCTTCAAATTGGAAGTTTAACTAAAAAAAGCAAACAGGGTCTAAAGATATGCCAAGCAGTGCAAGGGTAAGCAAAGTAAAGTGAAGCTGATGTCCAGTCATGCATAGGCAAGAAAAACTTGGTACTATAAGCGTCAAGTAAGGCTGAAACAAACACCAAACCAGAGCAGGACAACAGTTCAAAAATAGCATGGACAAGCAGGGGTAACACATCAGAATAGCGACAAAGAAATGCCTAGCCAAGGGGTGAACAGGATGCACAAGGGTACATGATAATTTCCTAGGTCCAAAATATTGGTCAATATGGTCATATGAGTCTTAACAAAGGGAGTCTGAGGTTGAATACTTGGTATCAAGTCCTGTTGAAGGCTATGAGGTGCATGATATTCAATTTAGGTTCAGAATGTTACATCAAGATATAATAGGGCATAGTCAGAATATAGAGAGCAAGTATTTGGATCAGATAATTAATCAAGTGGAAGGCAAACAAGCAAGAAACAGACTCCACACTTATTTTGTTTTTAGAATACATCTTTTAGTCTTTGTCTTAGTTTCCTATGATCAGCTCTATGTGGTTTACATTGTACATGATATCCAAAAACTGTGACCAAAAACCCATTAGAAGAGCACAAATCATAAAGACAAGTCACAGTGTTCAAATGCAATCACAGGTCCCCTAGTTCCACTAATGTAGATCAAACAAGTCTTCTAATTCAAGTCTCAAGTGAAGTCAATAATCAAAGAGATGGAATGAGGATTAGACAAGCTAGGAATTCATTTTTTAAGTCAACAAGGGTTAAAGTAGTGCTAGAAACCTTTCTTTATATTTACTATCAACAGGTCATCTCAGAAGCAACTTATAGGTCCAAAGTCATTTTAGGCTACTTTTGGCTTAAAGGTCTGAGTATGGTCAAAAGAAATGGTTCAAGTTTAGCTAATTCATTCCAAGAACTACACAAAGAAGCAAAAGCACAGATAGAAACTTAAATAGGATTCAACAAATCACAGCAAGGATAAAAATGAGGCTTGATACTATCCTAGATTTAATATAACACATTAGGCATAGTTCAGTTTCAAACAACCAAATAAGGGCAAAATGCCTAGGGAGCGGCCTCAGATCTCACAAGAAAATGACAAGGGAAGTATATCACAAAAAGCAAGTATCAAACTTAATCTTGTAGAACAGCTTTCAGTCCTAGTTTAGGTTCTTTACACCTAGTCTATTAGATGATCACATTAAGTGAAGGGAACCAAGTAAGCTATAACAATTCCTAGTATGAATACAAATCATAAGGGGCAAAACAATCATAAACATTGCAGACAAGTAGCTACTATGAGTCAAGACCAATGGTCTGTAAGGCACAAGCAAATGAAAAGTGAGAGGGAACTCCAGGCAGGAATAGTGACAAGTCTTAAAAAAAAAATCCAAGACTACAACCAGAGAGTTCACGGCACTGTCCTTGGTGTAGTAGATGATTTACTAGACAAAATTTAATTCAATCAAATCACAAGGGGCCAAGTTACTAACATTACAAGGAATTTAAGTGCAAGAAGGATCATTTAAGCATAGTTCCAGCTTTTAAAACTCATTTTTCAGTCTACCAGATGATTGTGATAGGTAAGGGAGATTAAGCAAATTATAGGCAATATCAGTATAAGGAGGGTTTAATACACAAATGACAAGTTACATATATACTGTACACAAATAGCAAATAGGACACAAGATGGAAATGAAACCAAATCCCAAGCAATACTGATCCTTTCCCAATCTCTTATCACATTTTTAGGTCAAGAAAAAAAGCTTTTCTTTTATAATCTAAGAAAAGGGGTAAGGAACCAAGGTTCATTTTAGAGATTCTTAGTATTGATAGGTTCCATACTCCTCAAACCTTTCTCCAATCCCACTTACAGATTGTATTAACAAGGAAATCATGGAAAATCATTTTTCAGTACAAAATAGCTGTTGGTTTCAAGGTAAAACAAACTAAGTAGCAGAGGCTATGGACATCTATATTTTAAGCTAAATAACTATTATAGAGAAACAAAGAACACATCTTAGATTTTTCTTAAAGTCATTTCATTTTTTGAAGATCGTCCTTAGATAGTGTAATAGGGTTCACTTGCAACAGGCACTGTTAATACTAAAAGATCAAACAAGAAGCTCTAGAGATGCTTAAACATACGAGGGCACAAGAAAAGTTTGATTTAAAAGTCTTTTTTAGCTAGTTTCATACTTAAGGTTTTCAAGTTACTTCAAAGGACACAAAAATATCACAAGACATCTTTTAAGGGGAAATTTTAGTCATTATCAGCAAATGAAGGAAAAACCAACTCACTTTGGCCTCGAGACAGCTTCAAATAAAGATGAAAGGATTCATTTTCAAAACCATTTTTTGACTTTTGATCCTCAAAACTTATTTTAGACTCTAAACTATATTAAGCAAGCATGAAATCTCTATCCTTTGAACTAGAACCACTATATAGGCTGGTCAAAACTCAGAAAAAAAAACTCAATAGCTACCATAGAAAAAGAAACCTCAGGATCTAATGAGAATAATAACAACACAATCAGAATCAAGGATAAAAACATCTTAAGAACCCTTAACTGCAATACCAAAGTTCATAGGAATCCACATAACAACTTATATTTTAGAAAATCAAATATAACAGTAGACTAGAAGCAAAACAGACGCTTTTTCCTTATTTAAAACCTTTTCACATATCAATATCTACCAACAACACTCCAAATTGCATAGAACTACCCTTATAACAAAATTTTGAGAAAAAGCTTAGACTCTCATATTCAAAATTTCCTCCTATCTTTGAACTAATACGGTAATGATATCCATTTGGCCTAACATAATCTAATACTCAGTTCATTTTATAACTAAAAATGATAAACCCAGCACAAAAACAATAACACTAAACACTACACTAAGCATTCATAATATTTCAAATGGCAAACATGTTTAAACAAAGTATCTCATAACTAGAAGTAAAGAAGAAAAAAGAACTAGAAAGGATTTACCTTTATTTGGGGTAGTCTAAAGATCAAAATAGGGAGATTGCATCAACTTTCAAACACCAACACTTAAAAAAAACCTTTCTTTTTCAAATCCTTGTATAATATGCATATATTATAATCATGTAGATAGGTATATCTTATAGTATTCTCAAAGTAGTCTGTTTGTAGTATCTAGGTAGTGTATATTTTGTTATATAGGTAGTGTATAATATGATATATATTTTGTTTTTCTAGTGAATATGAGTAATAGGAGAGTTATATATTTTTGAATGCTTAGGATATTTAGCAAAAGGTCCGGATCTCCCAAAAATTGCACAATTGTCTTCTATTTGTAGTAATCAATTAGGGCTTTAGGGACAAAAGAGGGAAAGTCCCTCATCAAAACTAATTTTCCCCTAAAATACCCTAATTTCCATGTTACAAAATTCAAAATCGTGTAAATGACCAGATTTTTCCCTCAGCATTGTACTACCTTATCCTGTACTCAACAAAAATTAGATAATTTCCAATGGGTAGTACTAAAATTACACACAAAATATTCAATAAATTCCCAAATACTAGGATAGTACAGTGAGTCACACAAATAACCAAAATTAGTACAATACAATGTTCACATAGTACATTAAAAGATAAAATCCCGAAAACTTCCTTAATCGATTCGAATTTTTGGAATTTCCCCCTTGAATTCTCTCCATTTGTGTGTCATGGTGCCAAGATAACAGCAAGCTCAATGGACCCTGTCCATGACTCCCATGATACGGAGAAAATAAGAGTAAATTCCCAAATTAGGGTTTCGAATCGAACAGGAAAACGTGATTAAAACTTAAAATAAAACCTGCCATTAATATTAGGAAAAAAAGGGAGCAAAACCCCTCAAGAATTTGGTTGAAAGCAGCCATGAAATGGCTAAGACGAAGATCGCAAGAAAACCTCAACCCTAAATCGCCATTGCTGGCGAAGAAAAAAGTAAGACGATCAGTTCAACAAATGAAATGAGGGGCCAAAGTTATCTCTTGATAACTTTGGTCCCGTTTTTAATATATAGTACCTCTCCCACCCCCCACCCCCCACCAAATGTCTTAAAAAAAAAGGCTCCTCAGGTTTAGAAAATATTTTCTTAAAGGACCCCTGTAAACAATTTTAAAAAATAAATACTCAACTTTGTCAAACTACATATTCGTCTAAAATGCTTTCGTAGTCCCGTTTTTTGTAAATGCCAAATTTGGAATATGTCGTTTTCATATAAGCCCAATATTGACATAGTTCAGGATGATTTTTAAGAATGTGGAAAAATGCGGTAAAAAATGAATCGTAATTCGTTCATCGTTTTAATTGCTGAATTTCCCGAATTTAGATGGAGCGAGATACACATCTTCTTTTCAATTATATTTATGAAAGTAAATAACTCGTAATTTCTTGCAGTTGTTACTTTTTATACAAATAATGATTAAACGCCAATTTCTTCAAATGTCTCAGGATTTTTAAATTTTTAAGGGCATCCTTACTCCGTCTTGGACTCGGGAAATTTGAGAAATTAAAATACACGTTTTATGAGGTGAAAATTGAGTGTCAACATTGTCAAATGTTACTCATTATGTTTCCGGTCGGTTTGGGGCGAAACCTGAGTCGATTAAGCATGTTAAGATATCTACACCCATGGGTGATCCAGTGATAGCTAGATGGGTGTATAGAAATTGTGTGATTGTAGTATGCAACTTCCATACCATGGCAGATCTGATTGAGCTGAATATGGTAGATTTTGATGTTATTATGGGTATGGATGAGTTGACTTCTTGTTATGCCAATGTTGATTGTAGAACAAAAATGGTTCGTTTCCAATTTTCGGGAGAACCAGTTTTAGAGTGGAAAGGAAATACAACGTCCCCAAGTGGTAGGTTTATTTCCTATCTTAAGGCAAGGAAAATGATTGCTAAAGGTTGTATTTATCACTTACTCCAGGTTCAAGATACAGAAGCAAAATCGCTGACTCTTCAGTATGTTCCAGTAGTTAATGAGTTCCTGGATGTGTTCCCGGATGAGCTTCCAGGTCTTCCACCAGAATAGGAGATTGATTTTTCCATCGATGTGCTACCGGATACTAAGCCCATATCCATTCCTCCTTATAGAATAGCTCCCACAGAATTGAAAGAGTTGAAGGAGCAACTGAAGAATTTGCTCGACAAAGGTTTTATTAGGCCTAGTTCGTCGCTGTGGGGAGCACCGGTGTTGTTTGTAAGAAAGAAAGATGGATCCTTGCGAATATGTATTGATTACAGACAGTTAAATGAGGTGACAATAAAGAATATATATCCTCTCCCAAGAATTGATAATTTATTTGATCAGCTACAGAGTGCCAAATGGTTCTCAAAAATAGACTTGAGATCGGGGTACTATCAGGTGAGAGTTAGAGAGAAGGACATCTCAAAGATGGGTTTTAGGACCAGGTATGGTCATTTTAAATTTTGAGTAATGTCGTTCGGGTTGACCAATGCACCGGCGATATTCATGGATTTGATGAATAGTATATTCAGGACTATCTTGGATTGTTTCTTGATTGTGTTTGTCGATGATATCCTACTATATTCTCGATCCAAGGCAGAGCATGCAGATCATTTACGTGCTGTCCCTAGAATTCTTCAGGCCCAAAAGTTATATGCGAAATTCTCTAAATGTGAGTTCTGGTTGAATTATGTAACTTTTCTAGGGCACGTTATTTCAGCTGATGGTATTTGGGTAGATACCCAGAAGATTGAAGTTGAAGACCTTGCCAAGTCCTACAACACCTACTGAAGTTCATAGTTTTCTGGGTTTGGCAGGTTATTACAAAAGATTTGTAGAAGGTTTTTCTTCTATTTCTACACCATTGACCAAGTTGACTTAGAAATCAGCTAAATTTCAGTGGACAGATGCTTGTGAGCGCAGTTTTCAGGAGCTAAAAAATAGATTGACTTCGGCCCCACTCCTCACATTTCCAAAAAGAAACAGAGGGATACGTTATTTATTGTGATGCTTCAGGTGTTGGATTAGGGTGTGTATTGATGTAGCACGGTAAAGTTATTGCTTATGCTTTGAGGCAGTTGCGGAAATATGAGCAGAATTATCCAACCCACGATCTAAAGTTAGCTGCGGTAATTCATGCATTGAAGATGTGGAGACATTATTTATATGGCTTTCATGTTGATATCTATACAGACCATAAGAGTCTCCAGTATATTTTCAAGCAGAAGAAGTTGAACTTACAGCAAAGGCAATGGTTGGAGCTATTGAAAGATTATGATGTTAGCATTTTGTATCATCCGGGGAAAGCGAACGTCACAGCCAACACTCTCAGCCGTAGATCCATGGGTAGCTTATGCGATATTTAGCCGGAGAAGAGGGAGTTAGCTCCTGAACTTCAGCAGTTAGCTAGTTTGGGTGTTCAATTAATGGGCTCGGACAATACGGTAGTTACTATCCAGAATGCAACTGTTTCTCATTAGTAGTTGAGGTGAAAGAGCGCCAATATGAGGACCCCATATTATTTCATTACAGAGATACACCTCCTCAGAACTGTTAGATCCTATAATTTTGCATATTCGAATAATTTGAGAAAATTGTGACTAGTAAGAGATAAGGCAACATTTTGGATCTTATTTAATATATGTGTGGTTCATGAAAAATATTGATGTGGAGATATCGAGGAAGACTAAGGGCAAAATTAGAATTTCGGAAATTAGTTCCATGAATTACAATATTAATTATAGGAAGTGGGCTTGGAAAAAAAATAAGAAAAATAGAAGCCCAAATCCATGAGGTGGGCGGCCATAGTGGCTATGGCCCAAGCCCATGGAAAATAATTAACACAAGTTATATATAGATAAAAAAGGGGCCACAATTCATTCATTGTTCAAGAAGTTTCAAGAAAAACAAAAGAGAGAAAAAAAAAAAAAAGGGCCTTCGGCCAAAGAAAAGAAAAGAGAAAAAAATTGGAGGGCTTCCATCTTTGGTCCAAAAATCTTAATTTTCTAGTATTCCTACTAAGCTCAAGACCCTCTTCAACGTGGTATAATTTTTGAGGCAAGAAAATACCTTTTGTGGCAAGTGAATTTT
The DNA here is from genome assembly GCF_019175385.1 of Lycium barbarum. Taxonomy (NCBI): domain Eukaryota; kingdom Viridiplantae; phylum Streptophyta; class Magnoliopsida; order Solanales; family Solanaceae; genus Lycium; species Lycium barbarum. Next base: position 80,040,171 of record NC_083338.1, read on the forward strand.
TTTAGAAAAGGTAAGAATTCTATCCTTTTTATGTTATGAAAGAATTATATATGTTATAGTGAGTAGAATTGAGTGAAAATCATGGAATTGTGATGTGTTGTGTATGGGCCGTGTAGGTGTTGTGTGTGTGTGGCCGTGTGTAGTGAATTGGTGGAGGAACAAGAATTAAATTTATTTAGTATGTTAATTGTGTTGTTGTGACCCTTGTGATGTAAATGGAAGACTAATAGTTCAAGTTGGTATGAAAAATTGGTTATTAAGTTGTTGTAGGAAAGTATGTGATTTTATTATAATTTTTATGTTATTATGGGAATGGAGTTGCTAAGGTGTAAATTGGTATTGTTGTTGATGAATTTGAAAGAAGAAAATGTGTCGTCGTAGTTTCGTCGCATTTGTAGAAGTTTCGGGTGGAATATGGTGTTAGTGGGATTGTTTGAATATTGTACAAATTGTTTAAAGTGTTCTTGAATTGTGTTTGAATGATCTTGGATTAGTAATGAATGCGTTAGTGTTGATATCGATTTAAATGTATGTAGTTGAATTGAATGTTGATGAATTATGTAGAGAAGAAGGTTACTAATGTTAGAACATGTCTTACATTTATTGTTGGTATTATTGGAATAATCGTTGGTATTGTTGTTGATATTTCGGCCGAGTTAAATTCTCGGATTTGTTGTTGATGATATAACCGAGTTGGATTCTCGGGGATGGTAGCATTTACAGGGGAAATGCTGCCGAAATTTCTGTAGAAAAAGGTGTTGGTCGGAATTAAATTCTTAAGTGTTTATACCTAATTTTGGTGCGCATTAATGTTGTTGTAGATCTTGTGGAGCTAAAGACTTAAATTCGGATTTACGTAGAAAGCGGGCAAGGTATGTAAGGCTCACCTTCCTTTCTTATGGCATGATCTCTATGAAGTGAACAAATTATGTATACGTATGATTTCAAGTAAATTCTCGTTCTTAGAGCCATTAGGGTGGCTAACATCTTTGACCTCCATAAGCCGTTTCATATGGTTTCGATACATATTCACGATTTCGAAGCTCTACTTGATAAGTTTCCGAGTTCGTCTACGATTTCTATTGCCCTATTGAGACGAGGATACGTAGTATGGTTGAGATTATTGCATAATTGGATAATAAGCCAAGTATGAGAATTCATGTCCTTAAAATGATTTTGTAAGTATTAATGTTTCTAACTTTTGCATACAATCTTGGATCGGGCCGAACGTTCCTCGGCAATAATATAATATGTTCATGGATCGGGCTGCACGTTCCGCAGCAATATAATGTATGACGTTCTACAAGTATGCGTTCATGAATCTGTTATATGTATATATATATATGATATATGATGTCGGCATGATGTCCAAAGACCTATTTGATATGTTCCTTAGTTGGTATTAAGAGATAAGTGATATAATTAATGTCTTGATTTTCAAATGATAGCACGTCCGACTATTTCATCGAGTCTTGATATACTTTGATATGTACAAATGATTCCAAAAGTTATATTTGATTTGATCTATACGACATCCGAAAGATACCTGATATGATTATTACTTCGATTATCCAAAAATGGCTTCTAAAACGCTTATAGAACTTTCTGTGCTTCAAACGTTCGTAACTTTCTCATACTAAGTCGGATTGACCCGAAACTTGTTTCCGAGCCTTCAGGGGTCGGTAAGTATACTTATTCATCGGGTCTTGATTTATGTGCATATAGTTTCGCATTATTCTGTTCGTGCAAGCCTTAGTTTGGATTTCACTGAGCCCGAGCCAGGACATGTTATCGTGCGCACTTCTCTGCATTATTCACCGAGTCCCTCTCACTTGCGGGCCGGGACACGTTATATGTATATGTATGTGATGATATGATGATACGGGGATGGCGGCCAGAATGGCATGTGATGACTTTATCCACCGAGACCCGCAATAGAGGGCCGGGACACGTTATGTATATATGGTATATGATTCTGCCATGCATGATTCTATCCACCGAGTCCCTTAGTAAAGGGTCGGGACACGTTATATGCATACACTATACATGATGTTGACATACATGATTCTATACACCGAGTCCCTCACAAAAAGGCCGGGACACGTTATATGTACATAAGGTATGTGATGTTGATATGCCTGACCTTATTCACCGAGTCCCTCACTAAAGGGCCGGGGCACGTTATCTATATATGTATGTATATGTATATGTATATGATTCATGATTTGAGATATACTACTTTGTTACATAAAGGAAACGTATTTATGATTTTACATAGTTTTACTGGTTCTGTAGAGTTTCCATTTTTGGCTATGATTCCCCGTTCTGTATTTCATGCCTTACATACTCGGTACATTTTCCGTACTGACCCCCTTTCTTCGGGGGCTGCGTTTCATGCCCGCAGGTACAGACGTTCACTTGAGTGATCCGACAGCTTAGGTCATCTTCTGCTGCTTTGGAGTGCTCCCTTGTTCTTGAGCTCACATTTGGTACAGACTCTTTCATTGTACATGTACACATATACATTCAGGGGTACGGCGGGGCCTTGTCCCGCCATATGATTCTGTTATTTTTGTTAGAGGCCTGTAGACATATATGTGGGTCATGGGTCGTCATTGTCTAGTTATGTCTATGATTTGCGTCTAAGTGGTACTATTTGCTATGACAGCCTTAACGGCTCGTATATACCTATATATATATGCGACTGCTTGTATATGACAGCCTTAATGTCTGTGATGATTAATATTTGTGGGATATGAATAAGTTATAGATATGTCGATTCGGTAAGTAGGTGTGTAAGGGTGTCCAGTTCGGGCACCAGTCACGGCCCACGGGGTTGGGTCGTGACAAGAACAAAAGTCACCGATTAAAATTTTTGCGGATGGAGTTCTCAGATATCGAGGTAGCTTATGTGTTCTTGATGTTGTAGGATGACGTCACCAGGTTTTGGAAGAAGCCCATTGTTCCTATTATTCTATTCATCCAAGATCGACAAAGATGTATCATGATGTTAAGTCAACTTATTAGTGGGATGGAATAAAGAAAGACATAGCAGAGTTCGTAGATCAATGTTCTAACTGTCAGCAAGAAAAGATCGAGCATCAGAAGCCGGGTGAATTATTGCAAGCAATGGAGATTCCGACTTGGAAATGGGAAGTAATTAATATGGATTTCGTTACAGACTTGCCTCATTCTCAGCATAAATATGATTCTATATGGGTAATTATGGATAAACTTACAAAATCAACTCATTTCCTGCTTGTCAGAACCATACTCAGCCGAAGATTATGCAAAGCTTTATTTCAAAGAGATAGTACGCCTCCATGGTGTCCCAGTATCCATTATCTTTGATAGGGGAGCACAATTTACAGCTAATTTCTGAAAGTCTTTTCAAGAGGGTTAGGGGACTCAGGTGAGTCTTAGCACAACATTTCACCCCAAGATTGATGGACAAGCTGAGCTTACCATTCAGACTCTTAAGGATATGTTACTGGCATGTGTGTTAGTTTTTGGTGGTAGTTGGGATGATCAATTACCACTTATTGAGTTCGCTTATAACAACAGTTATCATTCCAGCATCCAGATGGCCCCGTATGAGGCTTTATATGGGCGTAAGTGTAGATCACCAATTGGGTGGTTTGAAGTAAGAGAGACTAAGTTAATAGTGCCAGATTTGGTCAAGCAAGTAGTGGAAAAGGTCAAGCTTATTCAGGATCGATTATTGGCAGCTCAGAGTCGTTAGAAGTTTTATACAGATAATCGTCGACGAGACTTAGAATTCCAAGTTAATGATTGGGTATTTGTAAAGGTATCAACAATGAAGGGCGTTATGAGATTTGGTAGAAAGTGTAAACTTACTTCTCGGTATATTGGACCTTACAGGATTGTACGCAAAGTGGGCCGGGTGGCTTATGTCACGACCCAGCCCCGTGGGCCGCGACTGGTGCCCTACTTGGACACCCAAACAGACTTATGTACCAGATCGACATATCAAAGATTTATTCAAACTTAACATACGTTATTTTAAGCAGATACTGAAAACAAATATCATCTTAAGCGGTCGCCCATACAGAAACATCATATCAAATCCGGTAGGTTGGCGGAATACACATCGCCCAGATATAAACACATATACACAAATATGGGCCGTTTTGGCCATAATAGCAAACGGGACCGCATTAAGACGCAGATCATAAACATAAACGAACAAACATGACCCATGACCCACATATATGTCTACAGGCCTCTACAAACCATAACAGAAGCATATGACGGGACAGGGCCCCGCCGTACCCGAATAGTCATATATACAGAACATGTATAACAGAAGATATGTACCAAAAATATGAGCTTCGGATCAAAGGAAGTACTCCAAACAACAGAATATGTACCCTACACTGGCGGGTCACCAGAACGAACGTCTGTACCTGCGGGCATGAAACGCAGCCCCCGAAGAAATGGAGTCAGTACGAAATATGTACTGAGTATGTAAAGCATGAAATACAGAAATCCGAATCATAACTGAAGTGAGCAGTACAGAAGATGGATACAGAATTAGTATATCAAAACCTGTGCTGAAAATGTATATATATATGATGCAAAAAAAAATCATGCATAGGGCTCAGGAACGTGGCCGCCACTCCGACGCTGGCGCCACAACACATCATACTCCAGAAGGTTTCATATCTCCGTACAATCCCGGAACATATCGTATCATCATAACATATCACAACACCAGAACATATCATATGCCATATCACATCATAACGCTGTATATAAGCGGTACCCGGCCTTATGGCTTGGTCTCGGGAACCGTAACACATCATACTGCCGAATATAACATAGTGCGCACGATCACAAAACCGGCCCGGGATCCGGCGAACGATGTAATAGTAGTATGCACGAGCGGAGTAGTGCGGAAACCATATGCATACAAATAAATAAATTCCAAGACTCGACGAATAAATACATATATATATACTGATATCAGAAGGCTCAAAGTAAGTATCGAGTCAATCGGAATTAGTATACAAAAGTTGCGAGCTTTTAAATTACGAAACCTTCGAAAAACACTTCATAGGTCATTTTTGAAAATTTAAGTATCATTCATATTAAGAAGCTTTCCAATAACATTATGGAGCAGATCAAACGGATCCTTATAATCATATGCACATATCCAAAATATATATATAAATACATATCAAAGCTTTAGCCATAACAAATATTTTTCGAACAACATCCGGAAACGTATCGACTAGAATTTCAAACATCATGAGTATGTATCAAACCATATGGGATAGTTTATGGATATCAAAGACATAGGCCATCCTAGTGGCTCTAGGAATAGAATTTTTCTTTAGGAGCATACTTATACGTTATTTGTTCATTCCAAACAGGTCATGCCAAAAGAAAGAAAGGTAGGCTCTACATACCTCAATCACTCGCTAACAAATCCCGATCACTCGTTAAATAAATCCCGACTCAAGTCTCGGTCTCTCCAAGATCTGCAATGACGTTATCAATTACCAACATTAGCTACAAGTACTTAAAATTTCAACTCTAACTAGTACTTGTCTACAGAAATTTCGGCAGCATCTCCCCTGTAAATTCAACATCCCCGAGAATACAACTCGGCCAAATTCATCAATAACCATACCAACAATACCAACAACCATACCAATAACATCAAGAATCAATTCAGAATGCATTCTAACATTAGTAGCCTTCTTTTCTACATAGTCACCAACATTCAATTCCACCACGTACGTTCAAGCCGATATCGACACTTACATATTCACTACTAATTCAAGATCATTCAAATACAATTCAAAAGCATTTCATACAATTCTACAAAATATACAACAATCCCACCAAAACCATACTTCACCCGAAACCTCCAATCTTCGACACAAACATTCACAACACATTTTTATCTTCCAATTTCATCAACAACAACAACAATTTGCACCTTAACAACTCCATTCCTATAATTACATAAACTATAATAAAATCACATAATTTCGCACAACAACTTAACAACCAATTTTCATGCCAACTTGAACTATTATTCTTGCATTTACCTCACAAGGCCACAATAACACAATTAACATAATAAATAAAATTTGTTCATCCTTCTCCATTAAAAACAATACACGGCCACACACACACATACCCATAACACACAAATTTCATACTTTTCATTCACTTCCACATACTACAACATATATATAAGTTTTTCATAACATAAAAAGGATAGAATTCTAACTTTTTTTCAATTTTTCCTGCTTGCCAACAAAAGTACTTTGTTGCCTCAAAAATTATACCACGTTGAAGAGGGTCTTGAACTTAGTAGGAATACTAGAAAACTAAAAAATTTGGATCAACGATGGAAGTGCTCCAATTTTTTCTCTATGGCCGAAGGCCTCTTTTTTTTTTTTTTTCTATCTTCTTTTGTTTTCTTAGTTGTTCTTGAAACTTCTTCAAAATGAAGACTTGGTGGACCTTTTTATTATTTACTTCATGGATTTATTTAACACTTCGGCTTGGGCCCTTATATTTTCCTCCATGGCCGGCCACACTTGCGGATTGGGCCTTTTGTTTCTTTTTTTTTCTTTCTAGCCCAATTAGTTATGGGTCCTATTTTGTAATTCCCGAAACTAATTTCCGAAATTCCCAATTTTGCCATTGGCCTTCCTCCATATTTCCACATCAACACTTCATGAACAACACATATATATTGAATAAAAATCAAATATGGCCTTATTTCTTACAAGTCAAAATTATTTCGAATTTTTCTGAATATGCAAAAATACGGGATATAACATCCTCCCCCCCCCCCCTCCCCTTTAGAACATTCGTCCTCGAATGTTAAATTAGCCTTATAGGTCTTACAAGCATTTTGGGGGAGGTTCTTTATATGGGCGGCACATATAAATCATTCATTAATAAGTATAACCAATTACGGAATTTAGATTACCTATAGGCATAGGAAATAGGTGGGGGTACTTCTTCTTCATCTCGTCCTCCGCTTCCCAGGTCATTTCCTCTCTCTTATTGTTTCGCCACAAGATCTTAACAGAAGGTACATCCTTGGTGCGTAGTCTCCTTACCTGACGATTTAAAATAGCTACAGGCTGTTTTTCATAAGACAAATCCTCAGTTACCTGGACATATTCTATGGGAAATATTTTAGAAGGATCAGCAATACATTTACGAAGCATTGACACATGAAATACCGGATGTACTGCCTCCAGATCGGATGGTAAGTCTAGCTCATAGGCGACCTCGCCTATCTTCCGAATAATCTGATAAGGCCCAATATATCGCGGACTGAGCTTTCCTTTTCTGCCGAATCTCATTACACCCTTCATAGGCGACACTTTCAGAAATACCCAGTCACCAATCTGGAACTCTAACGGTCGACGTCATTTATCTGCATATGATTTCTGTCGACTCTGAGCTGTTTACAACCACTCCCGGATAAGTTTCACCTTATCAACTGCTTGCTGAATCATATCTGGCCCGATCAATTTAGTTTCACCCACATCGAACCAACCAATCGGAGATATGCACTTTCTACCATATAGGGCTTCATACGACGCCATCTGGATGCTGGAATGATAGTTATTATTATAAGCGAATTCAATAAGCGGCAAATGATCATCCCAACTACCTCTGAATCAATAACACAGGCCCGTAGCATATCTTCCAGTGTCTGAATAGTACGCTCGGCCTGTCCGTCGGACTGAGGATGGAATGCTGTGCTAAGACTCACCTGAGTCCCCAATCCCTCCTGAAATGACCTCCAGAAATTTGCTGTAAACTGAGCACCCCTGTCGGTTATAATAGATATAGGAACTCCGTGAAGCCTTACTATCTCTTTAATATATAATCTGGCATAATCCTCAGCCGAATAAGTAGTCTTGACCGGAAGAAAATGGGCTGATTTTGTCAGTCTATCAACAATAAACCAAATAGAATCATACCTGCGTGGAGTGCGCGGTAAACCTGTAATGAAATCCATATTGATTATTTCCCATTTCCAAGCTGGGATTTCCATTTCCTGTAACAATCCACCGGGCTTTTGATGCTCGATCTTAACTTGCTGACAATTTGGGCACTGAGCAACGAACTCTGCAATATCTCTTTTCTTGCCATCCCACCAATATAAACATCTGAGATCATGGTACATTTTAGTGGATCCAGGATGAACAAAATACCGAGCATAATGTGCCTCTCCCATAATCTGTCGCCGCAGCCCTACAATGTCAGGTACACATAACGTGCCTCCATATAGTAATACCCCGTCAGGTGAAATTTCAAACTGAGTCTTTTCCTTATTAAGGGCCACATCTCTGTACTGTACCAAAATAGGATTCTCGAACTGACGTCGTTTTACCTCTTCCGTAATCGATGATTCAACAACTTCTCAGACAGAAACCCCAACATTTCCAAAATCGGCCAAACAGACTCCAAGGCTGGCTAACTGATGAATTTCACGGACTAATTCCTTCTTCTCTGGCTGCACGTCAGTCAAACTGCCCATAGATTTGCGACTAAGTGCATCTGCCACAACATTAGCTTTTCCAGGATGATACAAAATATCGACATCATAATCTTTCAATAATTCAAGCCATCTTCTTTGCCGCAAATTCAGGTCCTTTTGCTTAAAAATATACTGAAGCCTTTTGTGGTCCGTATAGATCATGGGTAGGATAATTTCTCTCGTGCTGTCTGAGCTGCCGGGAAGCATAAGCTATAACTCGACCATGCTGCATTAATACACACCCTATCCCAATGCCAGAAGCATCACAATAAATGACATACCCTTCTGACCCCTCTGGAAGAGCTAGAACTGGAGTTGTAATTAATTTTTCCTTCAGCAACTGGAAACTGTGTTCACAAGCATCGGTCCACTGAAATTTTGCTGCCTTCTGAGTTAGCTTTGTTAATGGTGCCGCAATAGAAGCGAAATACTCCACAAATCTCCTGTAATATTCGGCCAATCCCAGAAAACTGCGTACCTCAGTCGGTGTCGTAGGCCTAGGCCAATTCTGCACAGTCTCGATCTTCTGTGTATCGACCTGAATACCATCTGCTCCGATGATATGCCCCAAGAATGCCACTGAGGTTAACCAGATTTCACACTTGGAGAATTTTGCATATAATTTCTGTTGCCGAAGTGTGCCAAGTACTGTCCTCAGATGATCTGAATGCTCCTCTGCTGACTGTGAATAAACCAGAATATCATCAATAAACACAATCACGAACATGTCGAGGAACGACCTGAATACCCGATTCATCAAATCCATAAACACTGCTGGAGCATTAGTTAGCCCAAAAGACATCACTCTGAACTCATAATGCCCATATCGGGTCCTGAAAGCAGTCTTTGGAATGTCTGCCTTTTGTACCCGCACCTGATGATAGCCCAAACGCAAATCTATCTTCGAAAAATATTTAGCACCCCGCAACTGATCAAATAAATCATCAATCCGGGGGAGGGGATATTTATTCTTTATAGTCACTTTATTCAGCTGTCTGTAATCGATACACATCCGCAGCGACCCGTCTTTCTTTCTTACAAACAATACCGGCGCTCCCCAGGGTGACGTACTGGGTCTGATAAATCCTCTTTCTAATAGATCTTTCAGCTGCTCTTTCAATTATTTCAATTCTGCAGGTGCCATTCTGTAAGGAGGAATAGATATAGGCTGAGTATCTGGCAGGACATCTATCGTAAATTCTATCTCCCGTTCAGGGGGAAGACCTGGAAGCTCGTCCGGAAATACATCTGGAAATTCATTAACAACCGAAACTGACTGGAGAGTAGGTGTATCCGCTTTAGTATCATGCACACCGACCAAATGATAAATATACCTTTTCTGGATCATCTTCCTAGCCTTGAGGTATGAAATAAACTTACCTCTCGGCGATGCTGTATTTCCTGCCCATTCTATAACTGGTTCCCTTGGAAACTGGAAGCGAACTACCTTTTTCTGACAGTCTACATTTGCATAACAAGAGGCTAACCAATCCATACCCATAATAACATCGAATTCCACCATATCTAATTCTACCAAATCGACCTTAGTGCAACGGCCACATATAATCACAGAACAGTCTTTATATACCTGCCTCGCTATAATAAAATCCCCAACCGACGTAGCTACCTCGAACGGTTCTATAGGTTCAGGCGTTATCCCAATTTTACTAGAAACGAGGGGAGAAATATATGATAAAGTAGAACCTGGATCAATCAATGCATATACAGCTCGAGAAAAGACCAATAATGTACCTGTGACTATATTTGGCGTCGCCTCCTGATCCTGTCGGCTAGCTAATGCATATATGCGGTTTGAAGGACCGCTAGAATCAGAAACCCCGCCACAGCCTCTACCGCGGCCCGCTGGAGCTGGCATACCTCGCCCCGCAGGACGCATAGCTGAAGGAGTAGAAGATGAACTAGCAGCTGATCTCGTCGGCTGAGCTGCACCACCAGATCTACCTGCCAAAGGACAGTCTCTCATAATATGGCCCTGGCAGCCACAAGAAAAGCAGGCACCCGTAGCTCTATAGCACTCTCCTGGGTGCGACCTCCCACAATAAGAACACCGGGGCATGGGTGGCCTAGACTGACTGGGACCCCGGCTCGTCTGCGAACCCGAGGCTCTGGAACTCTTGCCCGCTCCAGAATACCTTGCACTGCCAAGTCGTCTACCTGTAGACTGTGTACCCCGGCCTTACGAAGGAGGATATCTACCAGACTTCTGCTGCTGAGGCTGCCCGCCTCGAGACTCTCCAGAATACCCAGCTGACCTTGCCCGCTTGGGCGGCCTCCTTGGGAGTGTCGAACAAGGTTAAGGGCAATTTTGGAATTTTGGAAATTAGTTTCGGGAATTACAAAATGTGATTCACAAGTTATTGGGCTAAAAGAAAATTGAAGTGACTTGAGCCCAAAGGGGGTGCTTGGCCGGCCACCTTGGCTTGATCCAAGCCCATTTTATTGGTCATGTGCTTGGTCATGTGACCAAGCACTTCAATTATATACATAGAAGAATGAAGACTTAGGATAAGAATGAAACAAAACAAACAAGAGCAAGAAGAGCAAAGGGTTTAGGGTTTGGGAGAAAACAATAGCCACCAAAAATCTTGTCTTAAAAATTTTTCCCTTGTTGGATTTCCACTAATTCAAGGTTCCTTTGTAACTTGGTATAGTTGGTTTGGAGAGAGAAGCATTAGATTCATCAAAGTGATCATACCTCCAAGTGACGAAGACTTGAGGAAAAGGTAAGAATTTATCCCTTATCTTTGTGTTATGAAGTCTTGTTTGTGTTGTGGTATGTAGAAATGTGTTGATTGTGTGAAGAAATGGAAGTTTGCAAAGTGGGTGTGTGTTATAGCTATATGGCCGTGAGTATGTATATGTTGTATAGCCACAATGTATAGAATTCATGTTATATCTTAGTTGTGGTTGTGATGAAATGCATATTGGAATTGAAAGTTGCATGAATTTAGTTGTTGTTGATAGAAGGGCATATGGCCGTGTACTATGTTGAAGTTGGAATGGAAAATGGATTGAGTTGCTTAGTGTGTTAGTGTGTTATTGTGATGCTTGCAATGTAAATGAAGATAGAATGATATAAGTTTGTATTGAAATGGAATGTAGAAACTTATGTCGTATTAGTATGATTTTCCGATATTAGGAAAATGAAGTTATTCGGTTGTTAATGGTGATGATCATTGATGGATTTGGAAGTTGGAAACATGTTATGAATATGTATGCCAAAGATTAGATGTTTTGAACAAGTTACGACTTTGGCGGAAAGTTGTATATTATGTATATCGTGTGTATAACTTGAGGAAATGATATGAAATGTTTCTAAAACTATATTGTGATGATCTTGATTGATAATGAATGTGAAATCATTGATATTAGTTTGAAAGTTTGGGTTGGAATGAAGGTTATGGCAATTGTCGGCAAGTAGAACTAGTTGTGCCATATTGTGTTTCTAATGTTCGTTGTTGATGTTGATGTTGTTGTTGATGATTTTGAGCCGAGTTAGATTCTCGGGGGTGCTATATGTATAGGGGAAGTGCTGCCGAAATTTCGGTAGACAAATATGCATTAAGTTGAAATTATGGTATTTATAATTTACAATTGGTAAATGTGACCATTTGCAGATTTTTGACGAAACGGGAAGTGAGCTTCGATAGACTTAAAAAGCTCAAAAGGTATGCAAAGCTACCCCGATTCTTCTCTTGGCATGCCTTAAGTATGTTAGGGTCGGATTCGGGCCTCGGAAGATTTTCTGGCCATCGGAATCCGCAAGTGAAAATCTCATCTTTTCCTTCAGTAGAATTGAACCAATTTGGTATGCTTTTCCTGAGATTATGCAAATTTGCTCTAAATTACTTGGAAAGCTATAGAATGTCCGTAGAACCTTTTTAGGTGACCCCATAAGCTTAGAGGGCATAATTTGAGCCCGCCGCCTTGTTTGTCCCGAGGCGGGCCCGCTATTCCTGGTTTTGCCCTTAATGTACTAAAGTCTTCTTTTCGAGCTATTTTTGAAAGAAACGTTTTGACTACCCTTTTAATTACCTAACGAATATGGTTTTAAATATTCTATTAAGTCTGATAAATTATTTTGACACTCGGAACGACTTCAGGAAGGTTATACTTCTGTAATTTATTATGATGTCCGAAATGCATTTATTATGATCCCGTCCGACTTCATTGGATTTGTTTGTCCTTGATATGCCTCATTGAGTCCTTGAAAACATTTATGATATTTTAATTGCATTAGTCTCTCACTACTCCATTCGGGGATGCCCCAATGATTCCCACACTGAGCCCGGGCCAGGATATGTTGTCAAGCGTGATCCTTTGCATTGTTCGCCGTGCCTCGGTCTGAGGGGGTAGGTATACGCGTATATGGGTTTGTGGAGTATGCTGTGCCATGTACGCTTGTTCTGATATGATTTGCTATGGCCATCTGATATGATATATTATGTGACGGGGTTATGCCCCCATTCTGATTCTTCTGTGTTGTGGCATCAGCGTCGGGAGGGTGGCCACGTTCTGTCTACCAAGTCCCTTGGCAGGGGCCGGATTTGATATGACATATGTTTCTGTACACACTCTGCATGTTTTGAAAATATGTATTTGATACTTTGGATTTTCTGCTCACTTTTTGTATGTTCTGTACCAGTTATGATTTTGTTTCTGTAATCCAGGCTTTACATATTCAGTACATATTTCGTACTGACCCCCTTTCTTCGGGGGCTGCGTTTTCATGCCGCGCAGGTACTGACGACAGGTTTGCTGACCCGCCCGTCTAGGATTTCTTTTCTGCCATTTGGAGCGCTCTTTTATTCAGAGCCATCTTTTGGTACAGTCTATCACTTCTATATATGTATATTCTCGTTCATGGGTACGGTGGGGCCCTGTCCCGTCATATGATTCTGTCGGTCTAGTTAGAGGTCTGTGGACATGTTTGTGGGTTGGGGTCTTTATGTACGGATGCGTGTATATGCTGTGTTTGGGGCGATCTCATTCGCCGCGGCGGCCGGTCCGCATATGTTTAATGTGGCTTTGTTGGCCCTGTGTGGCCTTTGTTGGTATTTTCTGCGTGCAGGGTATATTGGATAGTCCGTAAAACAAAGGAAACTCTGCCGAAATTTTTCTGAAAATTATCTAAATTTGAAATAAAGCCTTGTCGGCTTCGGCCATGTCATAGAATGCGTTTGATAGAATTTGAGATAACATTAGATGGGTGTGTTCGGGTGCCCAGATCGGGCACTAGTCACGGCCTACGGGGTTGGGTCGTGACAAAAGTGGTATCAGAGCGGTTCGTCCTCGAAATGTCTACAGACCGTGTCTAGTAGAGTCTTGTTTATCGGTGTGTTGTGCACCACACCTATAAACAGGAGGCTACAGGGCATTTAGGATACTACCCTTCTTTCTGTCTTAGATCGTGCGATAGAGTTGTGTTATCATGATGACTCCTCCCTAACGAATTGTTACATTTGCAGTTATGCCTCCAAAAAAGGTGACAGCGGCCCAAAAGGCCAAGGCAGCAGCTGTGGTAGAGACTAGTCGAGCACAGAGGGTTACCAGGGCCCATGCCCATATTGCTCCAGATATTTTGCCCCCGGCAGAGGGCTCTTCCACACCGCCACACGTAGAGGAGATTGGAGCAGCAGCGGCTGCAGGTCGAGGGGTGGCTCCACCGCCACCTCCCGCAGTTCCAGTACCTGAGCCCCCAGCTCCACGGCCAGGCACTGAGGATCAGACTATGAGAGAGGTAGTCCAGCTATTGACCAGACTTGTTGCGGGACAGGTTCAGGGGCACGGATTGGGAGGTGACCGAGCATATAGGCGTGACAGTTCGAGAGCTCGTGAGTTCTTGACTTGTGGCCCTCCAAAGTTCTTCGGGACAAAGCCCGAGGAGGATCCTGAGGAGTTTATCAGGAAGATGCGGCGCACCTTACATTTTATTAATGCTTCCGCGACAGAGTCAGTCACATTGGCTTCGTACCGGTTGTATGATGTAGCGGCAAATTGGTACGAATCATGGGAGTTATCCAGAGGCGACGGTGCTCCCCCAGCAGTTTGGGATGATTTTTCTCAGGCTTTTCTTAGCCATTTTCTGCCTCCGGAGTTACGGCGGGCCAAGGCTGACAGATTCTTATTGCTAAGACAGAGGAGTCACAGTGTTCGAGAGTACAGTATGGAGTTCGACTCATTGGCCGGATATGCACCTGCTGTGGTAGCTACTATGGCTGACAGGATGCACAGGTATATTATGGGGTTGGACCGGTATTTTGTCGACAGTTGTTTGGTATTGGCCACTCAGCCCGATATGGATATTGCCCGTATTCAGGCGCACACCCAGGGCATGGAGGACCGGCACAGGGGTCATCAGCCCGATAGGAGTCAGGATCGGAGACAGCCTAAGAGGGCTAGATCATCTGGGTATTCGGGAGATTTTCGGGGCAGACAGCCTCAGCAGCCGCAGCAGCCTAGTAGACATCTATCCCAGCCGGCATAGAGCGCACCTCCACAGCCTACAGGACGCAGATTTGATAACCCAGGTTATTCAGGAGCAGGTCAGAGCTCCAGGGCTTCAGGTTCGCGGACAGATAGGGGTTCTGGTCAGACGAGGCCACCTAGGCCTCAGTGTTCTTATTGTGGCAGATACCATCCTGGGGAGTGCTACAGAGCCACCGGTGCATGCTTTTCTTATGGCCGTCAGGGCCATTCTGTTAGAGATTGCCCGTATAAGGGTAGTTCGGGTGGTGCAGCGCAGCCTACCGGATCAGCCGCTGGGTCTTCATCTTCGTCAGTGGCTATGCGCCCTACGGGGCAGGGTATTCCAGCACCAGCGGGTCGCGGCAGAGGCCGTGGGGGAGCTTCTGGTATTAGCGGTCCTTCAAACCGCATTTATGCTTTGTCCAGTCGCCAGGACCAGGAGGCATCGCCTAATGTCGTTACAGGTACATTATTGGTCTTTTCTCGGTCTGTGTATGCATTGATTGATCCATGTTCGACTTTGTCATATATTTCGCCCCTTGTTGCTAGTAAAATTGGTATAACGTCCGAGCCTATAGAGCCATTTGAGGTAGCCACACCGATTGGGGACTTTATTGTAGCGAAACAGGTATATAAAGACTGTTCTGTAATTGTATGTGGCCGAGAGACTAAGGCAGATCTGGTGGAGTTAGATATGATCGAATTTGATGTCATTATGGGTATGGACTGGCTAGCTTCCTGTTATGCTCATGTGGACTGCCAAAATAAGGTAGTTCGTTTCCAGTTTCCTGGGGAGCCAGTTATAGAATGGGCCGGTAATACAGCATCGCCGAGAGGTAAGTTTATTTCATACCTTAAGGCGAAGAAAATGATCAGAAAAGGGTACATTTATCATCTTGTTCGGGTGCAAGACTTGGAAGCAGAGACACCGACTCTCCAGTCAGTTCCAGTGGTCAATGAATTCCCAGATGTATTCCCAGATGAGCTTCCAGGTCTTCCTCCAGAATGGGAGATAGATTTTACTATTGATCTGCTTCCCGATACTCAACCTATATCTATTCCCCCATATAGAATGGCACCGGCAGAATTAAAAGAATTGAAAGAGCAGCTGAAAGATCTGTTAGAAAAGGGCTTCATCAGACCCAGTACTTCGCCTTGGGGAGCCCCGGTATTATTTGTGCGTAAGAAAGATGGGTCGCTGCGTATGTGTATCGATTATCGGCAGCTGAATAAGTATGATTCCATCTGGGTTATCGTTGATAGGCTGACAAAATCAGCCCATTTTCTCCCCATCAGAACTACTTACTACGCTGAGGATTATGCCAGGCTTTATATTAAAGAAATAGTGAAGCTTCATGGAGTTCCTATATCTATTATCACTGACAGAGGTGCTCAGTTCACAGCGAACTTCTGGAGATCTTTTCAGGAAGGATTAGGGACTCAGCTGAGCCTGAGCACAACTTTCCATCCTCAGAGTGACGGACAGGCCGAGCGCACTATCCAGACGCTTGAAGATATGTTGCGGGCCTGCGTTATTGATTTCAGAGGTAGCTGGGAGGATCACTTGCCATTGATTGAATTTTCTTATAATAACAGCTACCATTCCAGCATCCAGATGGCTCCGTACGAGGCTTTATATGGTAGGAAATGCAGGTCACCTATCGGCTGGTTTGATATTGGCGAGACAGAGTTAATTGGCCTAGATATGATCCAGCATGCCGTTGATAAGGTGAAACTTATCCGAGAGCGACTATTGGCAGCCCAGAGTCGACAGAAATCATACGCTGATAAACGGCGTCGTCCTTTGGAATTCCAGGTTGGTGATTGGGTATTTCTGAAGGTATCGCCTATGAAAGGCGTAATGCGGTTCGGCAGAAAGGGTAAGCTTAGTCCGCGTTATATTGGGCCTTATCTGATTGTGCGGAAAATTGGTAATGTCGCCTCTGAGTTAGATCTGCGATCTGATTTGGAAGCGGTACATCCGGTATTCCATGTATCTATGCTCCGCAAATGCATCGATGATCCCTCCAGAATATTTTCTGCAGATGATATTCAGGTGACGGAGCAGTTATCTAACGAGGAGCAGCCCGTAGCCATTCTAGACCGCCAGGTAAGGAAGCTCCGGAACAAGGATATAGCCTCTGTTAAGGTGCTGTGGCGGAATAATAATAGGGAGGAAATGACCTGGGAAGCCGAAGAGGAGATGAAGAAGAAATATCCTCATTTGTTCCCAGTGCCCTCAGGTAATTCCGAATCTTTGCTTAATTCCATTTCGATAATGAATGTGTACTATTTGTGCTGTCTATAAACATGAACTCCCCCAAAGTATTTTCCAACCCTATAAGATTGATTTTACATTCGAGGACGAATGTTCTAAAGGGGGGGAGGATGTTATATCCCGTGTTTTCACACATTTGGAAAAACTTTAATTATATTGGATTCTTGAGATATAAGGTCAAATTTGATATTTTGTTGAACATAGGAGTTATGCATGAAAGAATAGAGTCATGGAAGTGTGGGACAAGGCTAAGGGCAATTTTGGAATTTTGGAAATTAGTTTCGGGAATTACAAAATATGATTCATAAGCTATTGGGCTCAAAAATTGAATTGAAATTGAGGCCCAAAATAAGGGACATGGCCGGCCACTTAAGGCCATGATCCAAGCCCATTTACTTGGTCATGTGCTTAGTCATGTGACCAAGTCTTTATATTAATCATACTAGAAGGTTCAAGACATTAAGAGACTTAGAGAAAAAAAATCAAGAACAAGACAAAGAGCAAGGGTGCTCTCGGCTTAGCCATGGAAAATTAACCCTCCAAAATATTGCTCCAAAAATTTATTTCTTGTTGATTTCCTATTAAGTCAAGGTTCCTTTGTAACTTGGTATAGTTGTTTTGGAGTGGGAAGCATTAGAATCACCAAAGTGATCATACCTCCAAGTGAAGAAGACTTGAGGAAAAGGTAAGAATTTCTACCTTTTTATTGTGTTATGAAGTTTTGATTGTGTTGTAGTATATGGAAATGTGTTGATTGTATGGAAAAATGGAAGTTTGCAAAGTGGGTTTGGAATTGGAGGTGTAGCTGTGTGTATATATAGGTGGTATAGCCACAATGTGTTTAATTCATGTTATATTCTAGTTGTGATTGTGATGAAATGCATATTGGGATTGAAAGTTGAATGATTTAGTTGAAGTTGTTAAAAGAGGCTTATGGCCGTGTGGTATATTGGATTTGGAATGGAATGGATTAAGTTTGTTTAATGTGTTAGTTGTGTTAGTGTGATGCTTGATATGTAAATGAAGTTAGAATGATATAAGTTTGTATTGAATTGGAATGTAGAAACTTATGTCGTTTTAGTATGATTTTCCGACATTAAGGAAATGAAGTTGTTTGGTTGAGAATTATGATGGTCATTGATGAATTTGGAAGTTGGAAACTTGTTATGAAATTGTATGCCAAAGATTTGATGTTTTGCATAAGTTATGATTTTGGCGGAAAGTTGTATATTATGTATATCGAGTGTATAACTTAAGGAAAATGATATGAAATGTCTCTAAATCTATATGGTGATGATCTTGATTGTTGTTGAATGTGAAATTATTGATATTAGTGAAAGTTTGGGTTAGAATGAAGGTTATGTCAACTTGTGAGAAAAATGACTAGTTGAAGGATATTTGTGTTTTTAATGATTCATTGTTGATATTGATGTTGTCGTTTGGGTTGTTGTTGATGATTCCTAGCCGAGTTGAATTCTCGGGGTGCCATATGTATAGGGGAAGTGCTGCCGAAATTTCGGTAGCCAAATATTCATTAAGTTGAAACTTTGGTATTCATAACTCACAATTGGTAAACTTGACCAATTGCAGATTTTTGACGAAACGGGAAGTGAGTTTGGAAAGGCGTAAGGAGCGTGAAAGGTATGTAAAGCAACCCCAATTCTTCCCTTGGCATGCCCTTAGTGTGTTAGGGTCGGATCCGGGCCTCGAAGGACCTCTTGGCCCTCGGAATCCGCAAGAGGAAATCTCAGTTTTTCCTTCAGTGGAATTGAACCACTTTAGTATGCTTTTCCGGAAAATTATGCAACTTTGCTCCAAATTACTTGGAAAGTCATAGAATGTTTGTAGAACCTTTTTAAGTGATACTATAAGCTTAGAGGGCACAATTTGAGCCCGCCGCCTTATTTGTCCCGAGGCGGGCCCACTATTCCCGGTTTTTCCCTTAATGTACTTAAGTCTTCTTTTCGAATAGTTCTTAAAAGAAACGTTTTTACTACCATTCTAATTACCTAACAAACGTTGTTTTAAATATTCTATTAAATCTTATAAATTATTTTGACACCCGGAATGACTTCGGGAAAGTTATACTTCTGTAATTTATTATGATATCCGAAATGCATTGACACAATTGGTCACCGCACAGGCACAACGACAAAATGTGAGTTCAAGTGATCGGGCAGCAAGTACCAAAGCCCGTGATTTCATGAGTCTAAATCCTCCGAACTTCTTCGAGTCAAAGCCGGATGAAGACCCGCAAGGTTTTATAGATGAGATGTTGAGGACATTAACGATTGTCCATGCTTCCGAAACTGAATCCGTAGAGTTGGCATCTTATAGACTCCAGGATGTGGCAGTTTTATGGTATAACAACTGGGTATTATCAAGAGGAGAGAATGCACCTCCTCCGGTTTGGCAAGAGTTCATAGATGCTTTTATTCGTCACTATTTGCCACTCGAGGTGCGCCGAGCTAGAGCGGATAGATTTCTAAATTCGAGGCAAGGAAATATGAGTGACCGGGAGTATAGCATGCAATTTAATTCTTTGTCTAGATATGCCCCAGCTATGGTGGCCGACATGGGAGATCGGGTACATAGATTTGTGAGTGGCCTAGGGCCACAGTTATTTAGAGATTGTTTGACATATTCCTTGCAAGACGGGATGGATGTTTCCCGAATACAGGCCCATGCTCAGAATTTGGAGGGGCGGCAACAACAAAGAGGTGACCGTGATATCGATAGAAGGCAAGGCAAGAGGGCCAGATCTATGGGAGCAGGCAGTGATTATAGAGGGGGATCAAGGCAGACATATTCTGGGTACTCAGGCCAGTCGGTGACGAGTGCACCTCCTCGATTTGCAGGTAGGAGATTTGATCGCTCCTTCCATTCAGGACAGGGCCAGAGTTCGAGGGCCTCAGATTCCCAGTTCATGGAAGATTATAGTCAGAGGAGACCCCAGTACCGCGATGCAGCCAGTGCGGTAGATGACATTCCGAACAATGTCGTCAGGGTTCGGATGCTTGTTATACTTGTGGCTAGGTGGGGCACGTGATGAGAGATTGCCCGTCCACGAGTGGCAGAGTTGGAGTTCAGCCTACAGGTTCAGCAGCTGGTTCTTCCTCAGTGCACCCGGTAGGGCAGACTCCTCAGATGTCAGTAGGCTGAGGTAGAGGCAGAGGGGCCGCATGTATTTCAGGTGCCACTCTACCCCGTGTATATGCTTTAGCCGGATGGCAGGATCTTTAGTCCTCCCCGGATGTGGTTACAGGTACATAGTCTATATTCTCCCGTGATGTATATGCACTGATAGATCCGGGTTCTACTCTTTCTTATATTACTCCATATGTTGCTGTTTATATTGGGGTGAAACCTGAGCCAATCAAACCTTTTGAGGTGTCTACTCCGGTTGGTGATCCCGTGATAGCAAGACAAGTGTATAGAAATTGTGTAGTTGTGAAATGTGATCGCCAGACAAAAGCTGATTTGATTGAGCTGGAAATATTAGATTTTGATGTAATTATGGGTATGGATTGGTCGGCCTCGTGCTATGCAAATGTTGATTTCCGATTGAAAGCGGTTCGCTTCCAATTTTCGGGAGAGCCCGTGCTTGAGTGGAAAGGTAATGCCACATCTCCAAAAGGTAGGTTTATTTCCTACCTTAAGGCAAGGAAGATGATAGCCAAGGGCTATATTTATCACTTAGTTCGGGTTCATGACACCGAGGCAAAGCCGCCAACATTCCAGTCAGTTCCGGTAGTGAATGAATTCCCAGATGTGTTTCCAGACGAACTTCCAAGCCTTCCTCCAGAAAGAGATATTGGCTTCGCCATTGATGTGTTGCCGGACACCAAGCCTATTTTTTTTCCTCCTTATCGAATGGCTCCAGCAGAATTGAAAGATCTAAAGGCACAGTTGAAAGATTTGCTCGAAAAGGGGTTTATTAGACCCAATTCATCACCGTGGGGAGCACCGGTTCTGTTCGTAAGGAAGAAAGACGGATCTCTACGAATGCGTATCGACTACAGGCAATTAAACAAAGTGACGATAAAGAACAAATATCCTCTCCCAAGGATCGATGATTTGTTTGATCAGTTACAGGGTGCCAAGTGGTTTTCTAAAATAGACTTGAGGTCGGGTTATTATCAAGTGAGAGTTAGAGAAGCAGATATTCCTAAAACAACCTTCAGAATGAGATATGGCCACTATGAATTCCGAGTGATGTCGTTTGGGTTAACTAATGCCCCGGCCATGTTTATGAATTTGATGAACAATGTATTCAGGACTCTGTTGGACTTATTTGTGATAGTATTTATTGATGATATTCTGGTGTATTCTCGCACGGAATCAGAACATGCAGACCATTAGCAAATTGTTCTTGGCATTCTTCGAGCCCGAGAATTGTATGCAAAATTTTCAAAGTGCGAGGTTTGGCTGAATTCTGTGACATTTCTGGGCCATGTTATTTCAAATGATGGCATTTGAGTCAACACTCAGAAAATTGAAGCTGTGAAAACTTGGCCAAGGCCTACGACGCCTATAGAAGTTCGTAGTTTCTGGGTTTGGCAGGTTATTATAGAAGATTCGTAGAGGGCTTCTCATCTATTTCAGCCCCATTGACGAAGCTAACCCAGAAGTCAGCCAAATTTCAGTGGAATGACGTTTGTGAGCGCAACTTCCAAGAGTTGAAAGACAGATTGACCTCAGCTCCGGTTTTAACACTTCCAGAAGGGTCAGATGGCTATGTTGTGTATTGTGACGCTTCCGGTGTCGGATTATGATGCGTATTGATGCAGCATGGTAAAGTTATTGCATATGCTTCAAGAAAATTGCGGAAACATGAAAAGAATTATCCAACTCATGATCTCAAATTGGCTCCGGTCATTCATGCCTTAAAATGTGGAGACATTACTTGTATGGTGTGCATGTCGATATCTATACAGATCACAAAAGTCTTCAGTACATTTTCAAGCAAAATGAGTTGAACCGGCGGCAGACGCGGTGGTTAGAATTGTTAAAAGATTATGATGTGAACATTTTGTACCACCTCCGAAAAGCGAATGTAGTAGCCGATGCGCTTAGCCGCTGATCAATGGGTAGTTTATGTGAAGTCCCTCCGGAAAAGAAAGAGATGGTTCAAGAGCTCCACCAACTAGCCAATCTTGGAGTACGTGTAATTTATTCGGGTAATGTGGGGATTAGTATCAATGATCCCACAATTTCGTCCTTCGATATGGAAGTGAAAGAAAGGCAATATGAAGATCCTCAATTGTGTCATTACATAGACACATCTCATGGAAAAGAGAAGTTTTCATTTGAAGTTTCTATGGATGGAATTCTTAGATACCGAGGCAGATTATGTGTGCCGAATGTGGCAAGATTGCGCCGACGAATTCTAGAAGAAGCACATTGTTCTCGGTATTCTATCCACCCAGGTGCAACCAAAATGTATCATGATCTCAAGTTAATATATTGGTGGGATGGCATGAAGAGAGACATAGCAGAATTTGTAGCACAGTGTCCAAATTGCCAACAGGTAAAGATTAAACATCAGAAGCCAGGAGGCTTATTGCAAGCGATGGAAATCCCTAATTGGAAATGGGAAGTGATCAATATGGATTTCATTGTGGGATTACCTCGTTCCCGCGGCAAGTATGATTCTATATGGGTAATCGTGGATAGATTGACAAAAGCAGCCCATTTTCTCCCAGTTAGGACTACATACTGAGTAGAAGATTATGCGAGGTTATATCTCAAGGAAATTGTGCGACTTCATGGTGTTCCATTATCTATTATTACATATAGAGGAGAACAATTTACAGCCAAGTTTTGGAAGTCCATTCAAGAAGGTCTAGGCACTCAAGTGAAGCTTAGCACGTCATTTCATTCGCAGACCGATGGACAAGCCGAGCGTACTATTCAGACCCTGGAGGATATGTTACGAGCATGTGTGCTGGATTTCGATGGAAGTTGGGATGATCATTTGCCGCAAATCAAATTCGCATACAATAATAGCTACCATTCTAGCATTCAAATGGCTCCATATGAAGCTTTATATGGAAGGAAATGTAGATCTCCAATGTGATGGTTCGAGATAGGAGAAGCACAACTAGTAGGCCCTGAATTGATTCAGCAAGCGGTGGAAAAAGTTAAGGTGATCCGAGATCGATTGCTGACAGCCCAAAGTCGCCAAAAGTCTTATGTAGACAATCACCGACGAGACTTGGAGTTTCAAGTTGGTGATTAGGTATTCTTGAAACTATCTCCCATGAAAGGGGTGATGAGATTTGGCAAGAAAGGGAAGCTAAGCCCTAGATACATCAGACCCTATACTAATTCCTTCAAGGTGAGGCAGAGTGTCAATAAATGCTCCATACTGAAGTTGGGGGATCACGACCTTATGTCACCCCGACAATACATAGTTGTCTTTGAGTTCCATGTACGCATATATTGTGATGAGTATATTGTGATGAGCATATGATGATGATATTACACCGCGCCTATATTGCCGGGCAGTCACCACTATGGCGGGCAGCTATACACCTTGGCCAAATGGCATGGGCAGACACCACTAGTGGGCGGCGTGAGATGATACCCCGGACGCGGGAGGCCTGGACGCAGGCTAATGTTATGATTATTACACCGATCCGATATGGACGTGTTATATCCCGTATTTTGTACGTTCAGATATATTTTATGAAAGTCATGGTAAGTTAAGGGAATGACCATCGTCAAATTTTTTTATGAACAAGTTGGTGATGAATATTATTTATGACATTGGTAGTATGGAAATATTGAGAAAGGTTAAGAGTAAAAAGAGGAATTCGCAAAATGGTTCATGGAAATAATGTAGAAGGCTAAGGGTAAATTGGTAATTTCACATAATGTTCAAGAATGTTCTTGAGGGACCAAAGTGTTCAAGAAAATACCTTGGAAGGGCCAAGTGGCCGTGCAAGTGTGTGTATGTGGGCCCCACTCTTTATGGCCATGTGATGGAAATATATGGACCAAAGTGTATATTGTAAGACAAGTAAGTCATCTTTTATTTTTAAAGAAAAATTCAAGAAAAAGAGAAGAAAAACTCTAGGAAAAGAAAGAAAGGGAGGCATGTGGCCATTTCATATTTAATGGGGGTTAATCATAAATTAAAAGAAAACATATGGACCTAAAGCTTTCCCAAGAAGACAATTAGTCTTCTTTGACTAATCCAAAAAAAAAAAAATCAAGAAAAAGGATGAATTATCTAGAAAAATATGGAGAGAAGGGCATGTGCCCTCAAATGCTTGTAGCTCTCTCTCTCTCTCTCTCTATATATATATATATATGATAAGTCATCTTTTAATTCAAGACAATTAGAGAGAAAGAAAGAGCAAAAAAAAAAAAAAAAAAAGAGAGAGGAACAACAAGCCCATGGCATTCGGCCATGGCTAGCCAAAGTTGGCTCTATGGAAGACTTATCAAAAAAAATATTTCTTGTAGTATTTCCACTAAATGGAAGGTCCTCTAAAACATGGAGTGATTGTTGGAGGAAGTAGAGCACTTGTTGTGCAAGTTTGGAGCCTAGCCGAGTAAGGAGAAGTTAAGTAAAAAGGTATGTATTCAATCTTCTTTAATGTGTTATGGATGGTTGTGGGTATTGTAGCATGTAGAAAAGGATGTAATTCGTGAAAATATGGAAGTTGCTGATGTGGCCGAATGTGTGGGGTGTTGGCCGTGTGTAATGTTGTGTGAGAGGATTGAATAAATTTGTAGCATGTTGCTTGTTGTTGTAATGTCAAGAAATGGATGAAATATATGGAAATATGTGTGTTGAGGTATGGCCGAATACATGCCATGTTTGGCCGAAAATGTGTTGTATGGTATAGAAATGATGAATTAATTTTATGTAGTATGTTGGTTGTTGTTATAATGTACAGAAATGGATTAAAATTCATGAGAATATGTGTGTAGTTTGTTGTGGCCGAGAATGATGTTGTTTGGTAAGCTGTGATGAATTGACCTTATTTGATATCCTAGTTGATGTTGTTATGGAACCTATGATGAAAGTGAAGGTTTAGTGGCTTTGAAAGGAAGTTGCAATTGTTATGGTATTGTTGTGGAAGTTGTAGCCGTGTAGGTGTGCATTGTGGTGAAAGTGAAGAACTAATTTCATTAGTATTTTAACTGTTGTTGTGATAGACTTATAATGAATAATGAGGACTTCATGGTTAGGGAGGAAGTAGTGTGTGAATTGAATTGAATTGAATAGAATTGAATGTTGAAGTGTTGCTAGAATAATTGTTGGTATTGTTGATAGTTTCGCCAGGTCTAATTCCCGGATTGTTGTTGATTAAAATTGGTCGAGTTAGAATCTCGGGGATGGTGTATTTACAGGGGAGGTGCTGCCGAAATTTTGGCAGACCATAAGTGAATGTACTTGTAAGGCTAAGACAAGTATGTGGATTAATCTAACGATAGTGTTAATCTTCTTGCATGTAGACTAACAAGTTGGACGAATAAGTGTAGCTAGTAAGGCGCGGCACAGGTATGTAAGGCTCGTCTCTTTCCTTCCAAAGGCATGATCCCCAGGTCATAATGTCTTAAATGTTTTATATTTTCTTTGCTTACAAAAGCTAGAAGTCTATGACTCCAAGGTATAAGTCTTTCCCTAATAGTTCATAATTGTTCTTTTTTTACAAAATGTCCATATTTGCCAAAAACCAAGTTTTAAGAGATTGAAAGCTTTTATGACTAAAATGATGGATATGATTTTATAAAGACAACGATGACATCAAATATGAGAGAATGTCTATGACAGATATGTTGACGATATGTTCCTACCATGAATATGACAATACGAAAATGTTAAGCTATTTCTTGATTTCTTAACTTCATTATGGATAATGACTACTCTAAGGGTTCCAAGTATATGAAGCAATGCTA